>NW_019525437.1:4820323-4888326 GCF_002814215.2 Seriola lalandi dorsalis
TGTTTGTGTGTGTGTGTGTGTGTGTGTGTGTGTGTGTGTGTGTGTGTGTGTGTGTGGTGTCATGATACTTGGTACTGTGTGTTTTGATGACACAGTTTTCACTGGAATTTTCCTTAAAATCACGGTGATGAGTGTCCAGCTGTAGAACTGGTTTGTCCTGCAAACACAGGCGCGTTTGAACATGCGCGAGCTGTTCCAGTTTATTCACTGTTCAGTTTCCCACACAGAGAAGCTGTGAAGCACTGCAGCGACCTGGGATTAACCTTCGTCAACACACCTGAGTTTAATACTCGACTGAAGACGGCAGGTCGAAGGCACGAGGGGAATTAAGTTACTAGCTAATTAATTTGCCTTTTAGAACCATTTTGACACTGTGGGCCCCAAACATGCAAATTAAAAACATATTTTTTTTCACTTGTTTTATTTGCAAGGCTCTATTTATTTAATATTAATGTTACCAGGTGATGAATCGTAGCAGAGGTACAGGAGCTCAGACCTCTGTTTCATCTGCAGGTCACAAGTAGCAGAACTAACCCAACGAGACAAGCAAGACCAGACACATGATACCAGGTTACACACAGGAGAACAGAATAGAATAAACCTTGTTGTACAGCTGAGGGAGGAAAATGTTCTTTAGTCTCACTCAGAAATGAAAACATAAACATTACATCTCATGTGTTGTCTGTTTTGTCAGACACACACCATGTAAATACCAAGTGGGTTTCTCCACAGTAATTTGGTCTAGTTATTTCCCTGTATATTTCTCTAACCTCTACTTCCTCAGGACTCTGTAATTACTGAATCGAAGAGGTAACATCATGCAGATATGTGAGAGGACAGATAGCACTGCTGTTAGTGCATGTGATGGAGCACAGTGTTGGTTCACCTGACCAGTAACGTCCAATCATATTCATGCAAGTGAACTTCACGGCAGTTGCAACCTGACACTTCCCATTGTTTCTCCTCTGATGCTCCATTGCCAACAGAGTTTCTGCCTCCACCACCACAACTTCCTCCTGATGATGATGATTTTACTGTCGTTGACTTTACTAAGATTTCATGTGTGTGTTTATGTAGCGACCATGTCACATAAAAATGATGCTTCTACACAACTAGTAGACTGGCAGTGGCGATCCTAGACCCTGGCGTAGAAGCCCGTCGAAGAATTGTGCTTCATCAATCGTCATAATCATTTTATTAATCATCCTATTTACTCTAATAAAATGAATAAGTGACACCATGTGCACACACATGTCCGAGTATTTGAACAACAAAGGAGGAGCGTGTAAATATGTGGCCAAGAGAGATGTTGCAGTGTTTCCCACAGGTTGAGAATTAAGTTGTGGTGGTGGGTGGCGCAGCATGTGAATGGCATGAATGCAGAGACTCATGCAGTTTACGAGGGGAAGAGCATACCCCAGGTTAATTTCTGTAGCTACACTTTACAGATGTCCCCTAAACGCATCGCATGCAGACTATCAGGAGTAGCCACAATTTACATATGTTCCTCAAATGCCTCACAGGCAGGCTATCAGTAGAAGCTACAATTTACATATGCTCCTTAAAGGTCACACATGAAAATTATCGGTAGACACTATAATTTACAGACGTCCCCTAAACACCTCACACGCAAACTCTCAGTAGAAGCTACCATTTATGTATGTTCCCTAAAGGCCTCACAGGGAGCTTACTGGTAGATTTTCCTGAGACAAACATTTGCATGCAAGATTTTTTCACTAAATCAAACTTTACAACACTTTAAATAATAGATTCATTCAAGCTATACACCAAACGGTGCATGTTGAATGAAATTTTGCTGCATTGGCTTAGAATAGTAAAAACTGTAATACAAATACACTGCAACAAAGAAGTACTAAACATTAAAATAGGTATAAATAAGAATAATAAATAACTGAAATGGGGAAAAAAAATGAAAAAACCACTAGTATATTGCACTTATGAATAATAAAACGGTGCATGTGACTGAAATACAGCAGAGAGACATTTAGATGTTTCATAGACTTGTACTGTGTGTCTGCCACCTGACCTCAGGGCCTTTTATTCAGATGGAAGGAGATCAAAGTCTCATCTGGTTCAGTTGTTGCCACTGAAATTTAAAGAGCCGAGTAACATCACACATGAAAGCTCAGAAGTCAGTCATGCAGCGTCTTCTGCTCTGTTAGACGTAGACAATCGCAGCCAAAGGTTGTGGCATGAAGACACATCAACAGAGTTACAATAAAAAAGCTGAATAATGAAATATATGGTAACATACCGTAAATCATGCTGAGACATTTTACTCAAAACCACAATGATTAACCTGATGGTGGCTGCAGAGGATCACCAAAATCATTAAGGTTCGTCCTCTGCAGCATATGAATATCTTCAACAGTGGTCATGATATCACACTCTGGACCGAACACACAGATACCAGAGTCCTGCTGACAGGTGTGTGCTGCACAGGCCCTGGGAGAAAAAACATCAGTCGACCTTTAACACAGTCGGAGGAGCTGCTCTGTTAAAGCTCTTGTGTTCTCTGTTTCAGATGTGAAGGAGGACTTTGCTCCTCCTCTGTCGGGGATGCCAGGTCAGTTTCCAGTCTACCTGCGTCTGCCCTACAGGAGAGACTCCTACTTCTGCTTCAGGCAGCAGGCAAAGCAGGACGCCTTCCTCTCCATCATGTCAGACTGCATCAGACACCAGAACCAAGGTGGGACACTGGGAGAACATACGGTAGATCTGAGTACAAAAAGACGACTTTTACCATCGTCTGCGACAATAACAGAACAAACAGACCCCCAGGGGCCTCAGCCCAGAGTTTACTCGTTATATCATTCAATAATTGTGGTCTACATAATCTGATCAATTGTAAATGTGTCAGGACTGAATTGAAGAACAGTATCAATAATATCAGGGCTTCTGTCCTAAAGAGAATCTAGTTTTAAAACCTCAACTGTTTTAGTCAGTTTGTGTTTGTGTTCTGTAAGGCTGCAGCCAATGGTTGTTCTCATCATCAGTAGGTCTAACAATTATTTACTCTAATAATCGATTGAGCATTCCGTGATGAAAATGTTAGAAAATAGTGAAAAAGCCTGAGAAATGTTGAGTTGACTGTCACAGAAAACTGGGAAAAAAAATATTCACATCTGAGAAGCTGGAACCAGAGAAGTTTTGGCATCAATTATCAAAATAGTTGCAGATTAATTTCCTGATGAGGAAACTCCAAACTGTAAACCTCTCCATCCTGCCGGGAATCAGTCTTTGATTATCTCAAAACACGCTCTGGTTGTGTGGTAATGACATGAACCAGTTTCAGCAGTTGCCATGGCAACAGACTCACCACACCAGCTCCGAGGAGTGGCGAAGGATGTGGGGAGCGGCCGAGCGTCGTGATGAAGCTTCACATTTCATTCGGCTGATAAATGTCAACTCACGGCTCTGAATCGCAGGGAACACACTCGACGCAGAGGGTTACACTCAGCTTATTTATTTATTTTTTAATTTTTTAAATGTGTTATTGTGTCTGTCTCTTCCCTCTGTGTCAGACTTCCTGAAGAAGAAGACGTGCGAAGTTCAGGCCTTCCTCAAAGCCATCCAGCTCTACAGGCAGGTCAAAGGCAAATATGAGGCCTGGGACATGCTGATAGGAAGCGATGTCAGGGTACGTACCCGTCCTGATGATGATAATCACTTATTTCTGTGTAGAGCTGGTTTATCACAAGTCGGATCTCATGTTCACCATCAGTCGTAATGACACCGTGCTCACCAACACAGTAGCTGGGCTCAACAAAGTGCGGCCGGTGAAGTAACGGGAGCAGTCGGGTTGTAAACGAGCATCGTCGTCACTGCCCAGGAAACCTGTGCACACAACTACAGCAAGCTCAGAGGGTCAAAGGTGAAGAAGGAAATGAGAGTGCAAACTGTGACAGATGTTTAACACAGACAGGTCAGAATAGAAAACCTTTGTTGTCAGTGTAGTGTGCTGCTCCTGGTTGCTGCGTCAGGTTTTAAAACACAATTAACAAAGTAATTAAACAGAAACAGCTTCTCACACATTCAACACAGTCCTCATATGAATAGATAAAGTGTCTCAGCGCAAATACGTGTTAATGTGTTAAATATGTGTGTGAATATGATTATTGTACTAGTGCAGATGTAAATAATGATGAAATTTCATTTTGCATAATTGGAGAGGTAGCAGGTGTTAGATTTTGTTTCTCTTCCAGATGTTTGTTTACAATCATAGAAACAATGAAATAAGATCCAATAAACTCAGACAGACACAGACAGTGAGAATTTGCAGTGAAGTATTGGAACTATTTCTTTAAAATCATTATAACCCCACTAAGTGAAATCAAATCTAAACTACAAAGCACGTGTTCTGCAGAAAGATTGGCTGCTGAATGAAAGAAAAATGAAGAGAAGAAATAAAAGACAAATACATTTTATTATTATTATATTTTTTGTGCGTCTTTGGACTCATTTTACTCGCTGATGAACTGCCTCTGTCAAACAGACACTCGATCCTGGAGACGACTGAAGAATTCATGAAACAGATGTCTGAGTGTTGAAGTGATGATGATGATGATGATGATGATGATGATGATGATGATGTTGTCGTTCTGCTGGTCCCTGCAGCGCGGGTCAGATGTACAGTACCACACACACACTGATCTTTATATAAACAGAGCGTGTGGTCACAACACACACAGTTTAAGACCATGGGAACAGGTTTGATTTAAAGTAATCTGAGGATGACATGATGAGACAGGATGAAAAATAAATTGACAGACAGAATCTAAAACATGAATTCTTGAGACAGATATCTGTGATTGTCATTCTTTTATTTATATCAGAAGCATCATTTCATTTCCTGCTGTTTGTTTTCAGTTTTTACGTCTTTCGGTGATGCGTATCTCTGGCATTTTAAACACTGCTCTGAATTCACTGCTGAGTTCCTGCAATGTCATTTTTATGTCTGTGTCTTTAAAGTTCCTCTCCAGACATGTTTTAAAAGTATTCTGCTCTGATGAATATTTTGTTTAACATGGTCCCCACAAAAAAGTGTGGGAAAACCATATTTCCTGATTGACAAATCTGGATCAGGCCTGGAGCCCCGCCCACCACCTGCTTGCTCAAGGTTGACAGGTGAAAGAGCAGAGAGCATCCAGAGGGTTAACATGGAAACATGTTTGAGCCTGAGTCAGACCCAGACTCAGATGAGGAGTCTGTTGAGACCAGAATCAGAATCAGTTAGCATCTTTTATCTGTTTATGTTGTTTGTTAGCTTGTAACTGCCAATGGCTGACACAGTGTTAGTGGTTGTGCCAATTCAAACGCTTGCTCTCTGTACTGACAAGGTTTCAGGTTCATTTAGCCCCGCCCCCCGTCTCCACAAGTTGACAGGATTGGTTCCTTAGGTTTGTGATGTGCTAAACCTTGGCTGTCTGAATCTCTTTGTCAGTGGTTCACTGCAGTTCAAGGTGCAAACACTCATGGTGTTGACTGATTGTTTCACTCATCATATGTTTTATATTGTATAAAAAACCATCATATGTACATTCAAAGTTAAACACTTGATTTTCATCAGTCCCATGTCAAATCCAAGCTGCTGGAGTTTAGAGACAGAACAGCGGAAACATTTCCACTGTCCTGTTTACAGCCTGCACTGCCATGAAGGGTGTGTACGACTCAAGAGTCACACCTCATTTACGTCCTCTCACTCTCCTTTGCTTTAATCTTTGGCTTTCAGAGGGACAGAGCTGAGGAGAGGAGCTGTTGTTTACTCTCTTCTTCTTCTTCTTCTTTCGCTTTCACCTCCCTCTCTGATCGTTCATTGTGCAGAGCAGGAATCCTCCCACATCATGGCAGCACCAGTGCTCCATTGTGTTGTCGCTTGCTCGCATTGTTTGCTCAAAATTAGCTGGAGGTGAAAGGAAGTTTGAGTTGCTGCAGGAAGCTTTGCTGAGGTCACCCCTCATCAATGCGCGTGCGTGCGCGCGCACACACACACACACACACACACACACACACACACACACACACCATTTAAAGTCAATTTGCTTTAGCAATAAGTCAGACATTTCCTGTTGTTTCTGCAGTAAAAATACATACCAAAGTGCACTCATTCACCAGCAGTTTTTTTTTTTTTTGCTTGCACATAGCACATGTATGACTGGCACACACACACACACACGTGCGCACACACACACGCGCGCACACGCACGCCCACGAGTCAGAGCTGAGAAATGAATGGAATGAATGAAATGCTGGAAGCAGAAACAACACAGTTTCACTGTGTTTTATTTCCACAGCTGTGAAGGCAGGAATCAGTGGTGTTTTGTGTGTGTGTGTGTGCAGATTGTTTCGCTGGATGATTGTAGTTATCATTTGAGTCGATCATGAACAATTAATTGAAAAATAGGAGCTGTCATTTTTTTTTAAAAGGTAAAATGCGTCACAATAGACCATAATTGAAGCATCGTGTTGCTACAAAGACGCCCTCGGCTTATAAATCATTTCCTCCAGACGTAAAGCAACACGTTTGTTTGGTACAGACCCGAGAAAATCATCATTTTTATATTTTTTTCAGTTTTGCAATCACAATATTATTATTTTTTTGCATATTGTTCAGCCCTAATTACCAGTATCGGTTTATATGGAGGCCGATTAGTAACAAGAAACTGCTGCACACAAACGTATCCAGGTGACAATTAAAACAAAAACAAAATACACATTCAATATCAAACTTTTTGTTTACATTATGTGCTTATGATTTTTAAATTAAAAGAAAACAACAACTAAAGTTTATTTGAACAAATACTGGTATCAGCTTCTAAATTCCAGTATGTGTTGGGCCGTGAGTTGGACCATAGGCGAGCGTCTAAGTGATTAGATTCTGCTATTGAAAATATTTCTTCACATCTTGAGATGAGACTTTTTATATATCATACTAATGAACTTTTGAATGATGCAACTGTGGTTCATGTGTCCAGTGACTGTCTGTATTAATGTGTGTTTTGATGCTGGTCCAGCTCTGAGAATTTTTTTATAGTTTGGATTATTTGACCGAGGCTGACTCACCAACTGGTCAAAGCAGCAACCGCACTAGGAGACCCTCAGGGGCCCAAATTCACTGAGTGAAAAATACTTATTGTTAATAATTGTAAACTGACAGATAAAGGCAAAACTAGATCTAGTAGATTTATTTTTTCAGTGGATATACTGCTGACACAGAATATATTCTTAGAGAAAGTCGCTGTAAAGAACCTGGAGGTCTTGACCCACAGGAGGTTAATCAGACAAAACAAGAAATCTGACAACGTCTCTTTGAGCTTTGGAAACCTGAGATATCTTGGAACAGGTTAATTGATCCACTTTGTGTCTGTAGGTGATGGCCAACGTGGTGATGGAGCAGCTGCTTCCCTCTCTGGAGAAAGACATGCTGCCTCGTCTCAAAGCCAAGAAGACAGAGAAGAAGAGAGTCTGGTTCGCTGTGAGTCAGACTGTTACATGATACCTTTATCTGCAGGAATGTGGAAGCCACACTCCGGCTTTATAAACAGCTGCTGCTGCTGCTTTTTCTTGCTGATGCAAATGAAATATTGTTTTAATACAAAGAGCATTTAAAAAAAGAAAATGTAAATGTGTCGTTGTATATTATGCAGTTTGATGGGTTTACAAGTTTAACCCAGTTAAATCTAAAACACATTATACATTCATGCTGGAGGCCATGTCCTGTATTATACATGAATCTGCTGTAGCTGTAAAATGAGAGTTCGATTCAAAAATGGGAGTTTATTTTTGAAATGGTTTTAATGACTTGTTTTTGACGAACGCACTGATCGTACTCAGACGGTGGAGGCGGCGTACATCCTGATCCAGGAGCATCTGTTGGAAGGACTGTCGGCGCTGAAGGAGGAATGTCGGACGTCGGTCCGGCAGCAAGAGGTGACGATCCACTCCGACATGGACCAGATCCTCAACTCCAGACGGCAGCTGGAGGAAAAAGTCCGAGGTACCGTCCTTATCCTCCGGGCTGACTGACACTCACTGCTGTCAGGGGACTGATGGGTTCAGGTTGCTTCTAAAAAAATAAAGGCTTTTATCTCCTTCTGCAGCCAAAGTGTCAGAGCCGGCGGAGAAGCTGTGCTCCGAGTCCGTCCAGCCGTACCTGGGCTCAGTCCTGGAGGAACTGATGGAGCCGATCAGTTCGGGTTTCCATGAGGGACGCCAGCTGAGCGAGAACATGATGGACCAGGTGTGTCAGGACTTCCTGGTGGGAAGAGAGAACGAGCGACTGAAGAAGGTTCATATTTACGTTCATATTTACCCTCCTCTGGCTGTTTTTCAACCCAATATAATAATAGGAAATAAATAATAAAACCTGTGACTTTAAATTATGAACTGAGAAAAAAATCTTTTGTCATGATGGGATTTATTTTTCCTTACGGGCATGACCTAATTAGAGGCTGTGGCGTGACTGACCCATCAAAGCTGATCTCTCTGCTCTGCATCGAGCCGCTCTCAGCCTCAGTGTCCGTCTCGTCTCTATCAGGGTTGAATTCTGGGAACAGAGATCCAGCACTTCTCTTCCTTTTACCTTCTGGCTCCTGTGATTATTAGTTACAGTATATTGTGTGTATGTGCTGAAACAACATTAACTGTAAAAGCCCAACTCACACATTTACAATCTTAATGTTGTTTAAACCTGAATCGAAAAGCCAAACCAGGGACAGAGGCTGCAAATCAGCTTCAGGTAGACACAGTATTTACTGTATATTACACCTGTTGTGTTGCCACTCTTAACAAAACAATGACAATCTGTATTATCCCTGTTAAACATATAAAATATAATATGGAGATAGACCAATAAATGATCCAGGCTGATATATATTGGCTGATATTAGTTTATTACAGATGTATTAGTGTTGGTGGACATGTCGTCCTTTAAGTTATGAGAAACTAGATTTGAGGTAATTCTGCTGTAGTCCAGCAGAAAACACTGAGTTGAGTCAGTGTGTCAGTGTGTGTCATGGTCAGAAAACAAACAAAAAAGATCTCATCTGTATCTAGATGCAGATCTGTCTCTGTTAAAAATCCGTTCAGACCGTAGTTCAGACTCAAACCTCGACATTCTACTATTACAGTGGTGTAACAGGACTGACTTTGCACCTGCAGTGGTTTCTTCCAGTTAGTTTTCATGATCCAGCTATGTGGAAAAATATTGGCTTTTGTGACGTGTGAATGAAGGGAAGTTTGATCTGTAAAAGAAAGATGGCTTGACAGGTAGGTAGGTCGGTTGGTTACAGCAGATCATACTGACGCAGCACCCAAGAACAACCTCGTCCTCAAACGACCAAAATGCTAAAACTAGACAGGAACAACTTCACGTCATAGAACCACGCAGACATTTTAAATCTCAACAATCAGGGTGAGCAGATGATCATGTGTGGTTGTTACTGTGTTTGTTTGCACCTCGAAGACTGTGAACTTTTAAGAGATATTGTTAATCTACTACAAAAATAATCACAAAATCTTTGAGTTATTAAAGTCTAACAGCAGAACATTACACACCGTTAATTATGCACTGCTTTGAGTTTAAAATCAAACTTCATTTGAGGCCAGAAACTCCATCCTTTTAGGAATCAGTAATTTTATAAATCATGGTAAAACATTCGACCAGTGTCTGTGTTGGATTTCAGGACACCTCACTGTGTATTATGGCTCATTCTTCTGTCACCCTCCTCTCTGTCTCACAGGCTCTCGCTGACATGTCGAGACCGAACCTGCAGAGCTGCTACCAGAAGATCGGCTCCCTGCAGGAGAAGCTGCAGCACCTGCAGGAGAGATTTGCTTTCTCAAACATCACAGGAGTGATCCACAGCGCCCAGATCGACCTGCAGCTGGTACACATGCTCTCTCTCTCTCACACACACACACACGCACACACACACACACGCGCACACACGCACAGCACTCATGTCAGATTAATTTCATTCATGTTCTCCTCCCTCAGGCAGACAGCTGAGCTTTGTGTCTCTGCTCAGACAGAGTGGGTGGAGGGATTCTCTGATTCAGTAATACATCAGCCAATATTTATGACACACACTGATTGTGTTCCTTCATTACACTGACTCGGTCTTTTCAGAGCTGAAACATTACAAAGACTAATGATGAGTCAGTGGGCAGGTTGCTGGATTTTCCAGCTGTTTGTGTGTGTGTGTTTTTTTTGTCTCTGTGTTTGGGGCATTAAACTGCTGCCTGACCTGATCTGACCTCGTCCTCCTGTGTGTTTCTCTCAGCTGATGGAGAACGCAGCTTACACGTTTGAGCAGCTGCTGCACAAAGCCGTCCAGGACAACCCAGACAACGCCGGCTCTGCCATCGAAAAGGCCAAACACAGAGTGCTCAAGGTCAGTTTGTCGTTTATAAAAGAAACAAAGACGCAAAACCTGCTGATGCTGGAATTACAGGAGTTTAAATTACATGAGCTGAATTTGTTTTATCAACAATTTGAAGATACTAGAAAATGAACCAAATGCTGCGGCGAAGATCAATGTTTCTGAGGAGATTATTTTATATATTTATATATAAATGAGAGACATTCTTATAAGATCGTTTTGAATGAAAGAAACAGGAGGAATGAACAACTATGAGATAATGAGTCTCATACATATATTTTCTCTTTTCCTCAGAATGAGAAACTAGTATAAGATTCTCATAAGAAACCAATTTTCTAATAAAAGGAAACTAGTTAATACGATATGATATAAGCATTTTATTATTACGAGTTCATAATGACAAAGATATAATCACTATCCTGCTTCATTAACACAATTACAGCTGTGAGAAACTTTGTTATAATTATTAGATGATAGTTTTTCCCATAATTATAAATTAATTATTGTGTAAACAACAACAATGCACCATAAAGCTCTAATGATGATGCAATTACATTATGTTCATTATGTCCATATTATGCAGAACTTTGGATGTTACTTTTGTAATTGTGGAAAAGCACTACATTAAATATCAATACATATTACCTTATGTTCAGCCCAGTTCAGTGAAAACAAAGGTGAACACACCTGAACTGTTTATTGTAACTGCTGGAGCTGGTTAGTTCAAGTCACCTGAATTTGAAGCGGGAAAGTTGCTCCAATGGTTATGTAAGAAACTTAATGCAGTGAAGCTTGAAATGAAATGTTGTCACAACAGCTGTACTGACCTTTGACCTTCTCTTCCTGCAGCAATATGACTATGACAGCAGCACAGTGAGGAAGAGGATCTTCCAGGACGCTCTCGTTTCCATCACACTGCCCTTCATCAAGAGGAACCTGGCCCCCACCTGCAAAACTGTGAGAGACACACACACACACACACACACACACACACACACACACACAGAAAGACTGTGCAACAGCTGCTTCAGTTGAATATGGCTAAAACTGTACATGCAAGCACAGATATCTGCATACACAGTTCTGTATGAGCTGCATGAAAGCAGAAGAAATCAATAGAATAGAATAGGGCGGCTGTGGCTCAGGAGGTAGAGCAGATCATCCACTAAGCAGAAGGTCAGTGGTTTGATCCTCAGCTCCTCCAGTCCTTGGGCGAGATACTGAACCCTAAATTGTGATGTATGAATGTGTGAGTGAATGGGTGAATGTGGAATATTGTAAAACGCTTTGATTGGTCTTGACTTGTACAAGTGCAAGTACCTTTTATAATAATCGCAAACATGATAAAGGTAAACATGATGCACATTTGATTGGAGCTCCCTCTAGAAAAAATACATGAGAGCAAAACAATCTTACTGCACATTCTGTTAATATAAATATCAGTTGGTAAAATGGTCTATATATGTTTTTTTAAGTGATTATATATAAGAGATCATTTATACATGTGTATGCAAAGTGTTTATGTCTCAGTGAATACACAAGTGTTCCGTTTGAAAACACAGATGCACATGCTAAAAGTCCCAGGTTCCTGTGGGTAGTTTTTCCCGGAGAAACAAGTACATTTTGGTCGAAACTCCCAGGAAATGGTGCACCCGAACAAATACCGTCACTCCGAACAAACTCTCCAAATTTTGACTCCTGTGTCTTTGTCTGTCTGTGCAGGAGCTTCAGGATCTTGAACAGTCCATCTACTCTGACCACTCTAACTTTATCCACGTTGAGAATGTTTATGAAGGCATCCTCCTTCAAACTCTGGACAAGGAGGTCACCAAAGGTACAGTAAGATACACTAACGATGACGAAACAGGCAAAAACACACAGGACGCCTCTGATAACTTCCTGTCTTCTCTTTGTCCTGCAGTGGTGAAGGAAGCGGCGAGCCTGAAGAAATACAACCTGTTCACAGACAGCAGAGACCTGATTAGCCAGTCCAGCCGCTCCAGCCTCTCCTCCCCGTCCGTCTCCACTCCGGGCAGTCCTGCCATGGCGCTTGCCTCCCCGTCTAAAACTTCCTTTGAGCCCCAGCCCCCCTCTCCTCTTGTGGTGAATGGTCTGTCTTCAAGCCCCCTAAAGGGAGAGCAGCAGGAGAAAGAGAACGGCGTGCTGCCAGGTGAATCCTCAGCGGACATGACAGTGATTGAGACGCCTCTGGGGAAAGTTGAACAAAAAGAGATTGATCAGAGCGTCGCTGTCAGCGAGGAAGAGGAGATACCTGCACCCGTAGCAGAAGAGGTCATCCAAACTGTGAAGGCAGAAGAAGACGCCACTGTTGCACTTGAGGCGGCAGCTTTAATAGACACACCCACTGCGAATGGGACACAAGAAGTTAACGTAGCAGCCGCCCCAGAGACTGTGACCCAAGAGGAAGTGATTTCTGTCAAGACAGAGAAAGTTGAATTGGCTGCTGAGCCGGAGACGCAGAGCACAGATGCTCTAAAAGAAGCAGAAGTAGCTTTGGAAGAAGTTCCCACTGTTGTAGAAAGTTTAAAGACAGATGCAAAAGAAGCTGCTGAACAAACAGAAGCTCCTGAACCAAGTCCTGATCCTTCAAATGAAGCAGTCCCAGCTTCAGCAGTGGAGACTGGTTCCCAGCCAGTAACCAGCAGTGATGAAGACAGACAGTGCGAGAGCTCAGAAGTCAAGTCAGAGGCGCCCTCTGGTGGTGAAGCCCCTGTAGTAACACCTGGAGATGTCGGCCTGGACTTGGAGGGAAACAAAGCAGAGCCAGTTCCTGTCTCAGATCCTAATCCTCTGGATGTGTCAGGAGGAAGTGAGTCACATGCGTCAGATGTGGAGTCCACAGAGGAAGTCAAGGTCACACAGAGCAGCCAGGATGAAGTCTCAACAACCTCTGATGTCTTGGAAGACGAGGCCATCGTCAGCAAATCACCCGTGAGCTCAGAAGACGCACCTGAGGACAAAAGCACAAGCAGCGAGCCGTCTCCTCAGACCCAAAAAGAGGACGACACGAGCTGCGATGTCAGCGTGGGCGGGGACATGGAAGCAGGAGCGAGTGTAAACGTGGAGGCAACCTCTCCGTCTCCTGGGCCCGACAAAGAGGAAACCCCGTCCAGCCCTGAGGCCCGGCCACAAGACTGCATCAAGGACATCCGAGACCTGGTGGTGGAGGTGATTGAGGTGGAGGAGCTGATGCAGCATTACCCAAGTGGAGTTCCTAAAGACGAATGAAGCATCACAACCAATCACAACAGCGTGACAAGAGGACATGTGGGCCAAGTGTTGATTCATCAGCGCGAGGGACAAAATAATTCATTCAATTTCTTTGGTCTGCTGAAAGATGTAACAGTAGCTTCCATTTCTGTGATAAAACGAGGACACTTCCTGTCTGAGCAGAAACAGGAACTTTCTCAAACACTTCCATGAATTTTTAACACATATGCATGAAATGACATTAAATTATTTATACAAATTAATATCATTTACACAAATCATTACATCAGCTGTGTCAGGTATAGAAAACCAACAGATCTGTTTCACTCAGTAACTTTGAAGACTTTTTTTTTTTAAACAATTAATTTAGCACCAAATTCTTTTAGAAAACTTAGATTTAAAACTATTATGACAGAAGATTGTGAATAACTTTCTGGTGTGGTAGATTATGAATCTATTTTAAAGGAACAGTTGGACAAATTGTAAAATTTGCTTACACGCTTTCTTTCTGAACGAGGGATGTGAAGATGGATAGGATATCTTGAGACAGGGTGTGGTCAGCCTAGTGAAGCATAGCTCAGCAGGGGAAAGCAGGTAGCCTGGCTCTGTCTAGAGTAAAAAAAATACACATACCAAACTCTAAAGCTAATTAACATGATATATTTTGTTTATTGAATCTGCAGATTTGATTAATTACAAGTAAAAATCCTGCTTTATTAGCAGTCTAATGTACTTAAAGTATCAGAAGTAAAAGTACACCTTTTGATTAGTACTCATCACGTAAATATTCCCTAACTCAAACTATTTTATATACATATGTGTGTATGTATGTAAATGTGTATGCACACACACACACACACACACACATATACATAGATAACATGCTAATTAGTCATCAGAGGTGTTGGTAGATGTTTTTGGACATCAGACTTAACTGGGCTAGCTGCTACTAGCTACTTCCAGTCTTTATGCTAAGCTAGGCTAACCCTGTCCTGATTCCAGCTCTGTATTTGACACACAGACATAAGACTGATCCATCCCTCAGAAAGAAAGCAAATAAACATAATTCCCACAAAGTCAAACGATTCTTCTAAACAGATATGTCAGAATTTAATTTTCAATTCATTTTGAAATCATCAGTGAGATTTAGATTGTTTAAAAACCACTATACAGATGTTTTAACGTATTAGATCACATGATCTAGATCAGTAACACTGCCGAATTCACACTAAAGCTGAACTTTAGCCACATCATTTTCTCCTTAATGTGATTTTTTTGACCTACTGAGGGATTTTTTTTTTTGAGCTACCAAAAAAAAAAAAACCTAATTTAAGTGCCTTTCTGGTACCTCCATGTCCTCACGTGCCTTAGATCTCATGAGGAAGGAAGCCAGCCTCCGTCACGTCGGAGAGACTGGTCCGAGTCTGAACTCCTGTGCCTTTTACCTGTTCAGAGCATCTTGTACAGACCGGGTTAGTAATTTACAGTTTGAGTACAGGGAGGAACATTTGACCATAAACTGTCCACGAGATGAATGCTGGTTAATGGAAACAATGTGGAAATATTATTAATAAAATAAGAGTCTATAAACAAACAGCTCTCAAATTACTTTTGTGTGAACTCTCCACTCTCTGGTTTGAACTCTGGGGAAAGCGGCACAAAAAACAAATGGTTTTATTTGCCAATAAAACAAATGCACCATGTTGCTTTGATTATTTATTTATGGTCCACAACAATTTTTAACCAATTACAGTCACACTGTACTGAGAAATATGAAAAACCTGCAAGTAATCCTACATATGTGACGGATTATTTACGAAATACACTTTCACTACAATAATATTCTTTCCATTTATTTGATATATTGCACCACAGAAGAAGAATGTTTCATATTTCAGCAGGACAGCAACGGTCCAGGCACATCAAGGACAGGATAAAGAATAATTTACAAAAATGCAGCAGTTTCTTCAACATTTGTTCATATTTAAAAAGTAATTTTCAAGATTATGCAAGGCTGTTAATGTTTTCGCTCAAATTACATTCACATAAATAAAATGACATCGTAATGATCCAGAGCTTGGATTTTCTACAGACTAATGCAGTGTTTTCACTTAGCAAAGGCAAAACAAGGAAATAACAGTCATTCTTTAATTTTCAAATTTTTTCCTAATGAGTTTCCTGAAGAGCTGAGTAAATTGGTACTAACTAAAGTTATTTGAGTTTGTGAAAAGTTGTTGATTTCTGGATTAAAGGCTCAATTGAAACATAAAAAATATGTTTTTATTATTGGAATCTTTTTCTCACATATGCTGAATTGTGTTCTTTCCCGTAGACAAATTTTATATTTGCAAGTTCAGTTAACCAGCCTGACTCAAAGACTCTTCAGGTTACACTAGCAATTAATTGGCAGTAATTGAAATAGCAGCAATTGAACATTGTGTGTACAGAATTTCCCCTCTAATCAGTAACCAAATTACAATTATTACAAATTTATTTTCAGCAAACGTCCTAGTAAATAATTCAGAAAAAATTGACTTGTAAAATAAATTGTTATGTAATATCCTAATTGATCATTTTCCTATGCGACTAATGTGTCAGAGCTCAGTAGTTCCCAGTCTTAGGGTAGAGACCCCCCCCCCCCAAGATAAATCTGAGATAAGAAGATGATTAAAGGGATATTAAGACTTTTTGTCCCATTCTTGCTCTTTTCAAACACCAGATACTTAAATCTGTCCAGTTCTAGTTCAAAATCAGACATGTCAGAGAGGTGAAAATAATTTTCTGAGTGCAGACATCGATCGGTGGTGAGAAGTCACAAACAACAAAACCAACAATCACTTCAGCCACAGAGTAAAGAAGGCAGAAAGCATTGTTTGTTGCACGTTGTTGGTTTGGCTCTGAAAATAGAATAAAACCAGACTCCACTTTCAAACACAAACTTTTGCTGTTTTCTCTTGCCTGAAATAATATTTGTGAGTTTTCACATTAGGCAAACTGTGGTAAAAAAAAAAAAAAAGAAGAAACATTTGCTTGTGTAACATCCAACATCAGAAATATCTGAATGCAGTTCAGTGTTAAACCAACATCAGATCATTAAAACAGACACAAACTATTAAAAGCTTGTTACACAGGGAAGTTAACATTAAAATATTATTTACAAATCCTTCTGATTAAAACTAAAATTAAATTTAAGACTAACCTCAATATAAAGGATGAAAGGTTTGACTTTGGCAGGACTTTGCACACATCTGTATTTAATAGGTTATACTTTCATTTTGAGTTTTAAGGATTTTGTATATTTGAAACAAGAAAAACAAAATTTTTAAAACCCTGAATAAGATTCAATATTTTCAAATAAGAGAGATTACTTTTTGGTGCTTTAACATCAAGATAATGACACTTGATTCTAGAAAATTCAGATTGTTTGACTCAATAACAGACTTGTAGACCCCGGAGAGAAATGCATAAAGGAAATACACAAGTGTTGATAAGCAACGAATTCGACACAGCTTCAGTAGCACACACAGGGTACACACGAGGACACGGCTACAGTCTGAGCAGTGATTATACAGTATTCATGTGTGAGAGGTGTCCAGGTTTACCGGGAGGCGGTGGTGTAGTTGTAGAAGAACTGTTCGTCGGGACGGAAGCCGTACGCGCTCATGGGTCTGTCTGCCGGGATCTGAGCCGATGGGACAAACTGGTCCGACACACTGGAGAGAGCATGAGAAAAAGAGAGGGGACAAATTAATAGAGATACAGAATTATCAGATAGAGAGATGATGAAGACACACACACAAATCCTAACATTGTTCTTGGGGTGGTCAGGCTTAGAACATAATATTGTAAGGTAAGGTCTTACTCTGTATACTACCTGGAGATACTGTGTTTGGTTTGGCTCTATATATGGCTGCACAATGAATCAAAATATAATCGAAATTACAATATGGCCAAGTGCAATATCTAAATCGCAGGAGCTGCATTTTTTTTTAATAAAAGTAAGAAAAACTGTTGTGCATTATTAGCACCATAAGCATTGTGGTGCTACAGAGACGCCCCAGCTTACAAATCATAATCTCCAGACTTAAAGGAACATGTTTGTTTGGTACAAGACCCAACAAAAATCACATCATCATTATTTTTAAATATTTTTCAGTGAAAATGAAATGCAAAAAAAACAAAAAAATCATTCCAACTGAAATCACATATCTGCCAACAATAATTGCAATATGATTTTTTTTTTTGCATATCGTTCAGCCTTAGCTGTATAGAAATAAAATGGAACTGAATTGAATTGAACTCCTGCAGCCATGTTCAAAATTTGGTGGAAGCAGCACATGGTGTCAGAATCACATATTCAGTCATTACATTCGGTTGGAGTGTCCACAGAATGTTAAGTACAAGGAGAGGACGTTCAGGTTCAAACTTAACTGTATAACAACACACCACTAGGTGGAGCTCTGACACCAGCCATCTCTCGGGGAAACCCCCCACCCCAGGGCCAGACCAATCACTCAGTCATCATACTGGAGAAAAAAAGGCTCATAAAAAGTTAATGTAATATTCATCTGCTCTGATGCAGGTGTTGGACATCCACAATGAGTCTGAGTTACAGACTGCTAATGGCTGGAGGGGTAAACAGCAGAACAGCCAAGCCATAAAACCCGGAGAGATGTCAAAACACAAGGCTGTGACGAGGGCTGAGGCTGACGGCCAAAACCTGGAGGACCTGGCTGCCCTCCGCCCGGCAACAGGGGCCTGTTGTAGGGGGATGATAAAAGGCCTGTATCGACACCGTATAAATCAGTTACTATGGGGATGTGGATACAGTGGGTGGGGCTGATTTCATGCTCCATCTTCTGACCAGCTGCTGGATGTCTGTGTCTGGTTTTGGGGGTCACAGCGACGGGGCCTGGGCCGTCTCGTCAGGATGGAGCGGCTGGTGGATAAACTGGGCTCTGATGGATGACACCACATCTCACACATACCCCATCTTTTCTGGGGGTTTTTTTGTTTTGTTTTTTTGGGAGGGGGGGGGTTTGCTGCCCGGCCCCGTTGTCCTCTCCCGGCCTTCTAAAATACGAGCTGTTTGCTTTGCCCCTGCGAGCACCTATAATCACGTGTTGTTTTTAGCCAAATCACTTCCAGCGATCAGTTACACAGCTTGCAGCATATCCCTACTCCCCCACTAGCCTCCTCCTCCTCTCTGTTTTGCCTTTGCCCCCTGCCGCCCCCCCTCCCCCCACCACCACCACCATCTCCTCTCCCTCCTCTCTGGCCAGAAATATGTCTTTTTCCTCTCCGCACGCTACGGCTGTCAGGGGGGATTTGAGAGCCAGGCTAAAGGAGGCTGGAGGAACACTGGAACTCTGAGTCACACCGTCCGCCTGCCCGCCTGTTTCTGTGGCTGACTGGTTACACCCCAGACTGGACTTCCAGGATCTGTATGAGTCCTGAAGTCCAGTCACTGTCCTGACACACAAGTCTTTACAGGGACAGGACAAAACCTCCCACTGTCACTGCCACCTCTTCTTACTGATGATGGTTTATTGTAACCAGGGCTGGAGCTAATGATTGTTTTTCACTGATTAATGTGTCGATGTCACAATTTCCAAAGTACTTGTGATGCCTTGTCACAGGTTTCATATGACTGCAGGTTGTGACCAGCTGAACCACATCATGACTTTTTAATTTAAGAGATAAATTATGAAACTATTCACATGAAAAATAGAAAATGTTACTGAAGAGCCTAAAATATAACTTTGTTTAATTTAAGCTACCGTCTGGATCAATCGACAAATCACCAATTACCAAATATTGACTAATAATTAATTCAGCTTTAACTGCAAACACTGGCTGGACACTGGAACACACCTTCAGTTTGATTTATGCTAAACTTCACCTAAGAAAAATATGTTTTTACTTGACAACAGGAAATACAAACTTAAACATTTAGCAACCTACAGGTGAGTGCTACACCTCCTCATTCATCAGCTCAGGTGAAATCTCACACGACATATCATCTACGATAACAGACAGTCTAGGCAGGGTAATTGTTTTTCCTTAAATTTTTACAGTTGTATCTATTTTGCATGGCAATCAGCCTCCAGGTAAAGCCAGTCGTTCCAAACCACTAATGACTTATTATTAATTTTGACTTTTTTTTAACTGTTTAAAGTTTTTTTTTTTTTTTTTAATTACTTGTTTGTTACTCAGTATGATAATCGTCTCAAATGACAACAAACTAATGTCATAAAACCTACATGTTGCCAACAGTTTGAAATGAATCAAATGAATCAGAAACAGACGCAAAGTCAGATGCAGAAACGATGGAGTGAAGGAGAAGAAATGCTTTCAAGTCTTGTTCCTTGGATCACTGAGACACTTTGGCTCTCAACCTCCATCGTGTTTTGGATCAGACTGAAATGTGTCCACCGCGTAAGGAAAACTGTCAAGTACTGAAAGCTTTTATCGCATCTCTGGTCAGATTCATAATCGTGTTTACTTGTTCTTCGATCAGATCCTCATCAGTTCCTGTATAACAATCCTCAGTTTGAGAACTTATTACCATGTTTTAAAAAACGCTGTAGCTGCATCTGATTTTTCCACAAGGTAACTGATACTTTCTGCTGTGTGTCTGTTCATGTACCTGCTCAGTTTTCTGAGCGGTGCTCCAGGTAACTCTTACAGGATGTTTGAAATATTTTTTTAAGCGCTGCAGGTCCTAAGACCAGAAATAACGCCCAACACAGCTGCCGTCAGCTGTGATATTTCTCATTATGAAACATGCAAATCGACCTGTCTGGCACCTTATTCACTTTACGTGTGTCAGTGTGTGTTGTGACACGCTGACCAAATGAGGAGGAGGTAGACGGGGGTCATTAAGACAAAGGGGCCCAGTGTTTCCACATATGCCTATTGGGTCCCAGAGGAGCAGCTGCAGGACGCAGCAGGCTGAGCGGCGGGGACACGTCCATTCCCGCAGAGAACATTCCTCAGTAGTGAACAGGAAAGGGAATCAAGCCTTTTTCCTCCTTTTGCGTGACCCTTCGCCCCCCCCCCCCCCGCGCGCGTCTGTGTCTTCCAGGGCCCCGGCCGGGCCCCACTTTGATCTCTCCCCGCTGTCACTGCTCAGGTTACAGCTAACCAACACGCCGGCCCTGGTCAAGAACCAGGTCTCGCCCCCGCTGCCCCCCCCTTCACCGCGTATCTCCACGTCTCACCTGATTGCAATGGCGTTCTGCTTTTCCTTCTCTTCCTTTCTTTTTGCCTCACTTCGCTCTCTGGCGCCCGGTCACATCCTGACAGCCTCTCAAAGCACTCATTGATTCTAATGTAGGTGCGCTTGTGTTCACAGTCCTCCAGTCAAGCACCGTCTGTCTGTCATGACTTTCTACTGGACACCTCTCAGTCCCTGACAACAGCACTGTCAACACTGTGAAATCTGTTTCAACCATAAGTTACTAAATATCGAACAGTTCAGCTTTGATTCACCATGAGGTTAACGTTTTTGCTTTTTATTGAAATCTAATATCTCAGGAGCATAATAATATATAATATTTTGATATGGATAGTACTGGATGGATTGCCATCAAATTTAGTTCAGACATTCATGGTCACAGTCCCCAGAAGAACTGTAATAATATCAACATATAAGATTTTTAATTTGCTCCAATATTTTGGGTCATGATCAAATAACTGCAAAACTAATGACATTCCCATCATCATTAGTGCTAATTAGCAAATGTTTGCATGCTGCACCCTCAAATAAGATCGTAAACTTTATACCTGCTAAACATGAACATGTGAGCTTTGTCACTGTTAGCATGTTAGTATGCTGATATTAGACAAAGCCAGCCTCAGTGTGTGGTTTTAGATAGCATGCCGGCGCACTGGAATCAGAGGCATGACGTGTAACACAACAGCGCCCGTGTCCTCTCCCGCCACGCTGGCTATCCCTTTTACACAGACGTTGATCCAACTCTGTGACGGAATAAAGGCGCCAATTCGCGCCTTGAACAGACGCCTGTCACAGAGCTACAATGCTAGCATAGCTGTCGACTCTCCTGTTGTTAAGCTGATGGTGCGAGTGTTTGTAGTCAAAATGTTTTTTTCTGATCCTGTGAATTCGATACCTGACAAAACCAAAGTCATCCTTTGTCACAAGGATGAAAAAAATCTCACATAAGTATTGCCATGAAGCAGTGCTGCTCATTAATCTGTATCATTACCTACACAGGTGTAAGGGAACAGCTGACAGGATAAGAATGGTATGGTCTCAGTGCATATATATATATAGATATATATATATATCATCAAATCACAAACCCCCCACCTAACATGGATATATTGATAAAGATAAGATATGATATCGTTTTGGCTCTATGTTTTATAAAGATGGTGTAAACCATCTCATTATAATTCATACAAATCACAGTCAATGTACAGTATTGAGTCTATTTTAAAAGGCCCCATTCACACCATGTTTCACACGTAGTTTAAAATAAGCTGCGGAGCTGGTTTTGATTATTATGTTAACCTGGATCACTCAGAGTACAGCGGCCAAATTAAAACAGTCTCACAGACGCCAATTCCCCAGGCGCTCGCAGTATATTTAAAAGGTATCACTTACAAAGCAGAGAGAGAGAGAGAGAGAGAGAGAAGAGAGAGAGAGAAGAGAGAGAGAGAAAGAGAGAGAGAGAGAGTGACAGAAAAAGAAAAATAGAAAGAAACAGACAATAAAGAAACGAGTGAAGGGAACACAGATTGGGATTTCCCTCTCTCTGTGGCTCTTTCTAAGTCGCCTTCCTCTCATTGGAGTGACTGTGGTGTGGATTCAGCCAATCACAATCACTCTTTCAACGGCAGCCAAGCTAAACATTCCTCCTGGCGAGGGGGGGAGAAAAAAATCCATCGACAAGAGCTTTATCGCACGCAAGGAGAGGTTTGATAATAAATAAGACAAATTACTCACAATAGACTCTGTATTTCCACGACTATTCATCATCTCAGCGGCGTATCGAATTAGCTGCCGCTCGGTATTGGGACTAAGAACGGATACAGAAGAAACTCAAAGTCTGTTTTAGTGATAACAGGACTGATTTTAAATTCCCTGGCTTCAGTTTTGTGTTTCGCTGTGGAATGTCAGCGGCATTCTGGGACTAAAGTAGCTGATATATTGGAGCCACAGAGGAATGAGAGAGAAACAAGAACATGGAGACAGAGAGACAGCCAGGGGGTGTTTGTTCTCAAAGCTGGAGTATTGCTGTTGAGGGTGGAGCGATGCCTTCTGGGATTGGCGAAGGTTGTTGACTCAAGCCCAGCCTGGTTCAATAACACAGATCAGCGAATAGTGATTCAGAATAATAATAAGTGGAGGAGGGCAGCGCTGGCCGGTGGACGAGCCGGGCCAAGACACAGAGAGCTGAAGGTAAACACTCACAGTTTAGTGTTTCCTCTCTGACACGGCCCATGTTTCTGGACAAAGACAACCTGCCCTGCTGACAGCCTTCATCACATACCCCACACACACATACACATGCACGCACGCACACATGCATACACACACACGCACACATGCACACACACAGGGATCATTTTTTGCCTGTGTCACGGGCTGAAAGCTCAGAGGCTAACGAACGTCAAATCTTTTAATTAATTGGTTTTAAGCTCTAGGAAGTTTACTCTGACTATAGACTAGGTTTCTTACTGTTTTAAACAGATGACATCACATCAGCCCAATCCTTGCTTCCCTTCATTGGCTCCCTGTCCATTTTAGAATTTCAAGGTTTTACTGATCACTTTTAAAGCACGCAAGGGCCTGGCCCCGAGCTACATTACAGAATTATTAACCCCATACGAGCCAGGACGCAGCCTAGGTCCTCGGGCGGGGGCGCTTATGGTCATTCCAAAGTCGAGGCTTAAATCCAAAGCATCAGGACCCCTCGACTTTGGAACGACCTGCCCGAGGAGATAAGGCTAGCAGGGATCAGTAACTTCTAAATCACTTAAAACTCATTTTTATAGACTTGCTTATATGTCTGCTCCCTTATTTATATTGAAGTATATTGTTTGTCCTCCCTCTGTAACTCAACCGTATGTCTGTCCTACTTTTGACTATCATTGCTTTTGATTCGTTTGTCAAAGCACTTTGTAAACTCCGTTTTTAAAAGGTGCTATTTAAATAAAGTTATTGTTATTATATATTTATAAACAGTCCAAAATAATGTGCAGCCAGCAAAGTTACCCCTTGTGTAAGTTTTTTTTTCTTTTTAATGCCATTTTGTATTTTTAGTTTGTTATTAATGCATATGAATTATTTTTATGTTTGCAAACCAGCAGCCTGATCTGCCCCTTAAAGGAAATTAAGTATTTTAAATTAAATACAGTTATTCTTTAAACTGTCATTTTTTAATTTTTTTTATTAGTGACAAGCAATAAACAAAACATTTAATAAGCAGCAGCTTCTTATTTTTAGCCGGCGCTGACTGTCGCCGTAGCTGCTTGAAATGACAAACGTCTCTGGCAGCAGATTTTATCAGCCGCAGCTAATGAAGGTCACAAAACAGATTTGCCAAAAGGCCAAAATGAGACTTGGCTGGTGTCTGGTTATTATACTGTAAACCAGTTCCTTTGTTAAAGATAGAAGCCAATCCAAATCCAACATGTTGTTTGTCACTTTATAGCTGGGGTGTGGAAATCTGCATAAATATAGTGCTGGCAGCAAATGAGGCAGAGTGTTTAAAACTGACTTCCTGTTCGAACAGTGGATGATGAATGTAGAAGCTTCTTTTTAGGCATCAGTAAATTTATCCAGTATAGTAAAATTATTCAACTATAAACTGTTAATACTATAAATCCAAGGACGGGGTTCCCACACCTTCTTGAACAACAAATTCAAGGATTTTTCCCAGGGCTTTCTAGGTCCAATTCCCACAAATTCGAGGACCCAGCACAGCGTAACTTGAGACACGGTTACAACACTAAGAATATTTATTATAATGAGAACTAGCAGCTTTACTGAAGCTCACAGACAACAACTAAAAAGAGAGAGAGGCTTGAACATGTGAAAACTTCTCAAGTGTGTTGTGTTACAGTGATGGCAGACTGTGGTTCTCTGGCACACATGCACAGGTTGAATCTCCAGTTCAGCTTTTCAGTTTAGTAGTTGTGAATCAGGATCTCTTGTATTTGGATTGTGGAAAATTGTGAAAAATAAGATGTGCAAAAGTTACAGTAGGAGTTTATTTCAATGTGTCAGACACATATTTAATTATTTAATTTAATATCATCTGCTGCTCCTCTCAGTTTCAGGTTTTATCTACAGGTTGTGAACACTAATTAATTTGGCTACTACCTCAAACTGCTTCTGCCCTCTCAGCAAACAAAAGTAGAATTTTGGTCATTTGTAACTTGAGTTAAGCATTGGAAAGCTAAACCAAAGTAGATGTGATAACTAATAGGATAGTATTTATCAATTAACCCTAACCCCCTAGTCCCTAACGCTGGAGTAGGTGAAGGCGGAACTCAGTACCTGCTCAGGTATCCGGTCGGTCCCAGCTCTCCGTTCTGGAAGTCAGCGTAGAACTCAGGGCTGATGGCACCGTCTGCTCCCATGATCCCATCTGCATGCAACAACACAAACACAAAAAATGTGGGAATAAAGTTATTATTAGCAAACTGTTGATAGGAGTGAGATTTAAGATTAACGCTGACTGAGATACACTGTACTGCCGTAAGACACCAGTCAGCCTGCTACATTTTCCCATTTCCTTATTCTGTGCCTGCATGACTAGATGCTGCTCATAAATCTGAATGAACTGAACCATTAAGCATTACCCATGTTACACCTATCCTCATCTTTAAAGCCGTCCGTACCTGCGCTGTAGAACAGGTCAGGTCTCTCCAGGATGTCTCCATTCCCAATGAAAGATTCTCCATCCTCCCCGTACAGGAAGGGTTCTCCGGCCTCGTCCATCTGACGGTTCTCCACCATCTCCAACCACTGACCGTTGTACCAGCGGAACTTCTCCGTCTGGATCTTCTTGCCCCACTCCTCGTCATATTCCTGAGGAAAGGTGGAGGGGAGGGAGGCGTGAGTGGAGAGAAGCAATGTATCTAGAAATCAGTATACTTCACAAACAGTCTCATCTACAGTAATGTTCAGCAGCTACAGGTTCAATGACACGAGGCTACTGACTGACACGCTGCTCTGATCTGGAAATCACCTTGTGGTATTTGGTTAATGTGAGTTTGGAAAATATGTTTCCATCAGCTTTTATTGCATCTTCTCTTTTTCAGTAAAGTAGTATTTCTATCCAGACAAGTGTGAATGTTTCCACTCAGGTAACTGATAGCAGAAGCAGTGAGCCAGGCAGCCTTATCCATACCAATCAGAGAGGCCACTTAATAGGTTTATGAAAGCGTAATGTAATAGCACAAACTGGCTAATCAACACTCGTTACATCACTGCTAATTACAACAGACCATACAAGTGAAGGCAACGGGTCTGTTGCCAACACAATTTTTCTAATTATTTTTATCGAGTCAGTTTATGTCTGGAGACTCCTGATGAAAACTGCTGATGTTTAAATTTTATAGATAGGTGCATTAGGAAATGACATATTAACAGATGTCAGAAGATGTCACCATAAACTGAATGAATGTTCAAATCCCACTGTTTGTCAGGAGGTAGTTGGTGTGTGTGCATGTCATCACAAAAACAAAGGATGTTTTCAATGTAAAATGAGATGTGATGACACTCCATTGAAAAAGGAAGCGTCAGATTTGATTCTGAGGTGGCAGAGGAAACAACATCCCTGTCCCTGCTGAGAAGCCATAATGATCCATTTCAGCAGAAGGAGAGAGCGTCAAGTATGTGTAAAAGAAAGACAGAATGGTAGAATATTGTGACAAAGGGATATTTATGCGTGCAGGTACACCCGTGCATGAACGTCATCTCCGTCCTCTTTACTACAGCTAATAGAAACCTCTGCCTGGGCTGCTCGCGTGCATAGCTTGGCCAGCGGACGACCACAGGGGTGTGTTTTCTTTTCTCTGCAGGGGCTGAAGGAGGGAGCGATAAAGGCGACCTTTGAGACTGCGACGCCCCGGCCTGAAAGATTAATCATTCAGACGCAAAGCAGAGACCCCTGGGCCCTGACAGCCACCCAAGGCCCCGGACTCAAACGGGCCTATTGACCATCTCACGGACACCCCCACCCTCCAAGTGGCAGTGACATATTTAGTCACAGGACTGATTCATCAGCAGCTGAAATAGCATCATGTCTCAGATTTTGACTGAGCAATTAGGTTGTTGAATTAGTTTAATATGACTAATCAGTTATTAGCATCTGAGCTCATGACAGAATGAGCTCATCACAGCAGAGGTGAGGAAATGCACAACAGCTCTGGGAGCTTTTCAACATATTCCTCTGGAAATATGGCCAGGCTAATAATATCACTGTGAATTAGGCCTCTGTCCCACTTGAAGCATCTACAAAGCTCCTTGTGAAGCCACGTGTGTGTGTTTGTACATGAGCAGGGCCATGATGATCAAAGGCGAACATTTCAGGACTGCACAGTTATGGTGTGTGCTGCCAAAAGGATCCCGCACAGCCACAGAGTAATGATTACGCGTGTGTGTGTGTGTGTGTGTGTGTGTGTGTGTGTGTGTGTGTGTGAGTGTCCACAGCTCTGCTTTCTCTCTCACCTCTGCTGTCCAGCCGCTGACACACTCCAGAGCCCGCCGGCTGCCTTTCATGTGGCTCCCAGCTTAATAGCTCTCACTGATAATTTCAATGAAACACTTCCTTTGCCCCACTACACTGCTTGGCTGTAATTTACAGCTAATTACGCTGATCTGAGGTCTGGCAGCGATCACACCCTGACTGCGCGCTGACCACACCTGTCAGTCACAAGGTGATTCAGGAATTCATCGGTTAGTTAATCGCTAATGTCAGATATGACTGTGGCACGTCAGGAGAAGGTGAGGGTCTATGACTATGAGAGAGGAGCATGTTGGAACATGATCCACCGTCAAAGTCAAAATGTTTAATGTTTGTATGGAAATGAAAATCAGCTTATATATATTTTCAAGAATAACCAACCCTTTGAATCTCTTACCTGTGCCTTGTTTTTTAGTAAGCTGAATTTTTGATTACCTTCACATTGTCTGCCTTGTAGCAGTATGATTTTAAGGTTGAGCTTTTGCACCAATGGTATCCTTGGCCGGATTATCAACTTGGCAAAGTGAGAAACTGCCGTGGGGTGCCAAGAGCTCCTAAGGGCCCTCAAAATCATTTGGTTCACTTTGTGGCAATTGGTTTGGAGTAATTTCAAAATCTGGTTTTAAGACCTTAATCATTTTAGCATATGCTGTGTTTATATGGTGTATATTCCTATATTTTATCTTATTTTCTTCCCCTTTTCTTATTTCTTTCTCCTGTAAAACACTTTGTATTTGATGAGGGCTGTGTAGATAAAGTTTGCTTGCTCGCATTGCACAGAGTGGGAGGAACATATTTGCCATGGGAGCCCATCATAGTTTTAATCAGGCGCTGCTCCTGTCTGTATAAAAAAACAATCCCATTAAAACTAAAATGTTGGTCTTCGTAAAATCTGGTAAAATCCTTTGTATTTTTTTTTACAAGTTGCAGCTATTTAATAAACACTGCATTTTGAATATGGGAATATCAGATCAGATGAGCAGTTGGTTTTCCTACTACAAAGATTTTAGTTAAGAGGGACTGAATTCCTCCAGTCTGATGATCCTTTGTAGTCTATTTCAGAGCTCTGAATCACATCTTCACATTTTTTCATGATTCAACAATGAGTTGAATTTTGAATTGTTCTTTGTTTGAGCACAGTTGGAGAAAGAACTGAGCCAACCAGGGCTTTACGGGATGAAGAATGGGGACATCATCTTCATGTATAAGAGCCAAAATCCTTTGCAAATAAAACATGGTGACAAGTGTGGATGAGACTGATGTGGGCTTTTAGGACTCAAAGAAATAACAACTTTTAAACTGACAGTTCTTTGACTTACATGAAAACATTAAGTAAACCACTTCTGGCAACACTAACTTTAAATTCAAGACCACCTTCATTTGTACACTGGTAAAATGTTGCTCATGATGGCGTCTTGAGACTCACAGCAATGATGTCCAGCGTGTTGTCACAGACTTTGCGGATCTCTGTGTTGTTATCATGCATCAGGTCGATGAGGTAAGCAGGAGCCTCTGGGATCAGGACTCAAGGAAAGAAAACGTTGTATATTCTCTGGGACATTTCACTGCTGCCTTTAAGTCAGTCAACCCTCAGTCACTCCTTAATTAATCAAAGGGGGAGAGATAGGGATGTGGAGGCTCTTTGGGGAGGGGAACTGCTCCTGCTGACATTTAAAGACACAGACAAGAGACAGGTGTCCTGTGGCTGAGGGAACAACTTTCTACATTTCCTGTGATGAAGCGAAACCCTCTCTGCCTCTCCCTCCCACTGCAGTGCCTGAATCTGAAATTCCCGTTATATTCTTCCCGCAGAAAGAAAAACATCAATCAGAACATGCTGACAGAGAGCACATTTGTAATTTGACACAAGCTGCCACCGACCACAACTGAACACAATTACAGGCAGCTTGGGAGAAGAGAAAAAGGAGGTTTAAAAAAAAAAAGAAAAAAAAAAAGGTTGCCATGGGAAGATGATGATGAAGATGATGGGAGAGTAGATTTACTCAGATGCGAGTTAACAGAATAACTTTGGAGCAACATACAGCCAGTGTCACTGTGACTCTCCCATATTTCAAACTGGATCTCATCTAATGAGGAAGAAATGTCCACAATACTTTACAAATGAGCAAAAGGATACGCGTGTCTTTGATGATGACGTCTCTTGTAGCTTTGTGGAAAACCATCTGGTAGAAGACGTAGATGATCTGGCACACAAATTCATCATCCTCCTGTTGGGCTGACATGGAAACAGGCAGCAAGAAACAACAAAAAAAAAACATTCTGTATAATAAAACTGTAAAGACGAAGGTAGTGTTTTAAACAACTTTGTCACAGTTTGAACCATCACTGCTATCAGTTTAGTTTGAATACGCCCTGGTCACATTTACAAAAATGCATTTTTTTTACCATTTGCTGTGCAAAGTGACTCAGTTATATCATGTGATTCAACTACAGTCAGTTCCACACCCTTGACTCTTTGTCTCTTGTCAAATTACAACTCCAAACAACAGTTACATGTGTCACTATGGTTGTATGAATTCTGGTTGAGTGCCAGAGACACTCTCCACACTGCTGACAGTCGATCTCTGTTTATATATGTCTTCACAGAGGGATGTGGCAGACGTCAAAGTGACAAAGACTTCAGGTTCATGGAGTCCAACACAATGTCACACATTTTATCTCCATAAAATACAAACTTTACTCCTGTAAAGAGTAAAGAACCACTCTAAAAAGAAATGTAGAATAGAATACAAGAGGGAACCAACACGTCATCTGCGGCACACTAATACGTTTTTAGTTTTAAAACATGTCACTTTTGCTACGTGTACGACGTATGTTTGGCGTTTTCAAACCCCTAAAATGGAGACTTTTGGAAACGCTGCTCAAGCTGTTTTAATTTGTGTGTTAATCAGTGTGGATGGGCAGAAATTGAGACTTTTGGAAATTATGACACAGACACCTGCCTCACCTCCTGATTGGGTCTTTTTTCATTTTTGGGCATTTTTTTAATGAAGATTTTATGAAAGTGGAGACAATGAAAAAGGTTCTGCACACTGTCCGACTTGCAAGTCAGACAGGATTTTTTGATTGCCACTTTGGATCCACATGCTTAGATGTGCATAGATGTGTGAAGTTTTCTCCTGCTATGAAAGTGGAGACAGACAGGAAATACGAGAGAGAGTGGGAGAGAGACATGCAGTAATGGGTGCAGCCGGGAGTCGAACCAGAGCTCATTACACTCATATAGTGTGCATCCTAACTACTTGGCCATCAGGACGCCCCTCTGATTGGGTCTCATCCATGTTGCATTCACCATTCGTAGTTGCGACTGATTACGAATTACAAACTACCGTATTGTCTTTGCTAGCAGCTGTTGTGCAGTTAAATTCTGTATTTTAACGCTTCAACTACCTTTTTTTTGTCCCTCATTCAGAATGTTTTCTGCAACTAACCAACTGTAGACAATCTGCTTCCTGTTTACTCTGGCACATGCATGACCAGTGAATGGGGGGACAAAACGATTGTCTGGACTGAGATTGTTTTAAAATGAAAACCTATTATTGTGGACGTAGCCTTCACAACCTATTCACTTCAGAAACAGTCATAATGTGTCAAATGACAACAGACGTATAGTCACAAACACTTCCTCACGTCTTCTCTTTAGTCTATTTTTAAGTCATTACTATCAACAAAAGAACTTTAAGTGGAAGCTGGGTCATGTGGTACCAACCACAAACCAGGCTGTAACTTTTGCTTTCTAACTCAAAGCTTATAAAACACTGAAGTTCATGATTTTGGTTCTTACCATTGAGCAGCTCAATAAGAGCGGGAATGATGCCAGACTTGGCCAGCATGGCTGCACACGAGTCATCCATGGACACAGTGCCGATCATGATCACCACCTCCAGGATGAGGTCATCCTCAGCAGATCCTGACATCAGGGAAAAATACAAGTTAAGTGGAAGTCTCTGTTTGAAGAGAATAAGGTTATAAAAGGGGCATTTTCTGTTTGTATCAGATGACATACACTCTGTTCTAAAGGATCCCCAGTGGCTCATTTTAAGGTCGATGAATGACTCAACGGACCTTTGTGTTTGAGGAACCAGTTTTGATAAATATTAGTTTTATTAGGCAAGGATTATCATTCAGTGGTAGATGAAAGAGGGTTGCAAGTTACTGGGGATCACTTAGATCTGCTTGTGTAATCAATCAATCGATTCTCAGACTGTTGGAAACATGGGCAGGTTTCCCGCCCAACACCAACATCACCATGTGTATTTAACTCTGTACATTTCTAGCACTGACTGAAATGTGGCTGCAGCACAGAGCATTTAAAAGGAATTACTTTTTGGCCGCTTGTGTTAAGACATTACAAATCTGGGAACTTTGCAACAGGTTTTGTAGAAAAACAAAAGAGAGAGATTCCTCAAAGTAAGGTATTGAGACAAAGCTGTTTTAATATCTGGCAGGGCATCAGTACTAGCATCTATCACCAGCAGGACCATACCAGACTTCGACAAAATATTACATATATTTTTGTCTTTCTTCACCGTTTACTATCAGGCAATGCCAGGCAAATAACCTAAATATTTCAATAGACTTTGAATTCTGGTTTGATAAAGATAAAAAAGGAAAAGTCAGGAGTCAGGTCAGGAGGTCAGAGATCATTAAAAGTAAAGATAAGGCCCAGACCCTCATGAGTGTTCTCTGTCTTCATATCATCCATGTCCCGTTACACTTCACTGATAGTGTGATTTAAGGAGAGTAGTTAGAGGTTAAGACAGGGCATGAGAGAGACCCGGCCTTTAGGTTTAAAGGGAGATAGATGAGAGAACTATGGCAGGGTTATCCTGTACTACTGTAACCTTTCTGTAAGATACTGTAAAAGCATTTTGATCCATGTAGACAGTGGAATACTGGAGCAATCAGTGCGTAACACACCTGGTTTGAGTCTGTCTTTTAGGTAGGGAACAAGGTTGTACTCCTTGAGCACCAGCGCCCAGTCGAGGTCAGGGATGGTCAGATTGGCCAGTGTGCCCAGACTCTCGATCACAAACTCCTCAGCCTCTTCCTCACTGATCTGAGCTGCCAGGTCCCCAACGTGATCCTACCAGCAGACAGAGGAACACAGAATGACTCTGACCATTGTGTTTTATAAAAATCAGAGCATAGAAAGACAAACTTGAATTTAACATTCAACTAACAATTACAGAGCAGTAGCATTGCACATTTTCTAGGACAGTTTTACAAAAAAAGAACCTGTATACAAATGGACTGAGGAGCATCAGTGTTCTTGAGGTGTGAGAACCATGTTCACAGGTGATGGAAACTGTAAGTGTGATGTTATTAAGTGATATAGCTGCAGGCCACACCTGAGACCTGTCACCTGATGAATATATTTAATGAAAAGTCATGCTGTTTCGTCTGAATTTCATGACTATAAGTCAAGATCTGCAGCTATAATACGATTTCTAGGTGTATATTTGGCATTAATAGATTGATTTCACTGGGAAGTGCAAGCTGTATTAATTCCAGCAGCACAGTATCAGTGTATTGTAAGATGTTGATGTGTTGTAGTTTGAGTTAGGACACCAAAAAAGACAATAACTTAATATTGATGTTAAGTTCTGGAAACAGGATGGACTTATTGCTCTTTGCTTGTGTTGTGAGTGATTCTGGCAGGACTGGTCTGAGCACTGACCAGGAAGAGGCTCTTGGTGGGTCCATTGTGCTGAGAAAGGTTCCTGATCATCTTCATCACCAAAACATCCTTTAGTTTCACAGCACGCTTCAACAGCATCTTTAGACCGTTACCTAAAGCAACAGAGAGGAAAGAGGTGAGGAAGGCAACTTTAGTTAAAAACACAGAGTTGGTTAAAATATCTGTTGAGTTTATCGTCGTCTCTCGAGCTTGTACCTTCACAGACGACCTGGGCGTTGTTCTTGTTAGCAGCCAAGTTGATGCAGAGAGAGATGAGCTCGACATCCATCTTCTCCTCCCCACACTCAAACACCATCTTCATCAGCTGTCAATCAAAGGCTCCAAATGTCAGTTAACCAGTTCATTCAGCATGGACACTGAAGTTGAACTAATTCATATGTGTTATGTGTTTGTCATGTAAGAAAAACACGACTATACGTCGGCATATCAGCGTGTTTGTGTAACATGCTGAGAAATTAGTTTCTCTTTTCATTTCTTCACAGTTTGTGCATTTGTGTTCCTGATTGTAATTTGTCATTTTGAAAAACCACAGATCTAAAAAGAGCATCATCCCTGCAGTCTCTCCAATCATGTTCAAGCCAGTCATCAGGGAGCGAGGGAGGGTGAAAATGTGAAATTAAAAGTGTGAGTTTGTGAGTGAAAAACAGAGAGAGCAGTAGAGATAAAGGGAAGGCAAGCGTCATTCCCTTACCTCCCTTATACCCCCCCTCCCCTCCATGTCTGTCCGTCTCCCCTGCGCTGATTTAACATTAAACAGGAAAAGCTTTGAGCTGGGGGTGGTGGTGGTGGTGGGGGGCAGAGGTGCACTGCTTCACTGTGAGGAGTCAGGAATCAGAGAGAGAGGGAGAGAAAGGCTGGGCCGAGCCTGGGTTAGGTATCACATACCAGGGGCCCCGGACCCCAAATCAGCCCCGTCTAGACTCTCTGGCACCTGCCTCTGCTTATTTACCACAGACAGCCACCGGAGGCCCTGTCAGGGCCACAGTGCCACGCTGCAGTCCGCCCAATACAGTCACCTCCACCTCCGCCTCCGCCTCCGCCTCCGCCTCCACCTCCGCCTCCACCTCTGTAACCACTTCTCCTTCACTCCTGACATCCCTGCTCTGGAAACCCCACATCCAGCACCACACAGTGACCCCATTAAAAACTGGAGAAGGGGAAAGGAGCAGTCAGTCACAAGCCTGGGAAAGTGATAAAAGAGAGCGAGAGAGAGGTCTTAAAAGTACAAAATAGGTGAGAGAGGATAAAAGGTGGGAAGTGGGGTGAAGCATTTTATTAAGGATGTATTTTTACAAACAGGACAGATGGAGGGACATGAAGAAGGGGATAGAAGGGGTTTAGGTGTATGAAGTTGGACTATGTTTTTGGGGAAAATGAAACTGGACAAAAAAAACTTAATGAAATGAATATGAACCACTGAGACTGAAACTATTTTAAAACAGTGTGTGTAAAAATGCCTCTACTCTGATTCTGTTGTCACTGATACAGCAGTACAGACAAAACGATTTACAGGTTTTTCTGTTGTTACGACACTGAACATAAAACACAGCATAAAAAAATTAATCATGGCTTAATATGCGCTACCTGTTCAGCAAATAAAGAGTAAACAATCCAATCAAATCACTACTTCATGATTAACCTCACTGCCTGTTAAAATAAATATTAATACAGTGTGGGATCTGTATCATGTGATCAGATACACTGACATTTAAAATGAGTGATGACAGGCAGAAATCCAAATCTCTCTACCCTATCCCATCCCCAACCCAAAAATATTGGTCTGCCACTAAATGAATTTTGAGTGAGTGTGTGAATGAGGGTTAAAAAAATCATATCAATTCTATCTTCCGCAAATTTTCTCTCTCTACATTATGGTCTAGTGCCAGGTGGTGTGTAACATTCTAGTGGAGACTAATAAACAATTAGATTTTTTTCCCCCAAAAAATTCAGTCTGATTTGGTCTAAAATGCTCTGAACCAGCCTAAAAAAAACAGAAGGTAAACTTCTCCTCATGTTATTAAATTCCAAAAATTCCCACAAATATTGTTGAGGACATGGTCTTGGTGTCCTCAGTAACAGCTATAGCCCCAGTATCATCAACGCTAAGACACAAGACCAGTGTTTCCATATGTATCAACTCTGGAGACCATCTTTCAAATATTGAAGAATCGTTTAGTGTGGAAAAACAGAGAGAGCAGGTGTAGCTTCAGATTAAAATCAGCGTGAACTTACTGTGAGCAAGACACAGATGGACAACATTAGAGAAAGGGAGGTAGAAGAGAGCAATGAGAGGAGAGTGAGCGGGCTTTGGGGCAGGGTCAGAGGTCACATCCTGGTCATGCTGCTAGCCAGAGCTGTCCTTGCCGCCATGAGGAACCTGTGGTTCAGATCTGCTGCTGACACGACCCTCTGAACAAACAGCCGACCCTCGCAGCCACATCTGGCCAGCATTTACACCCAATCTCAACAAACAAACACAACGCACATTTAGCTAATCGCTGATGATGAGAGGAGCGAGTGACCGGGTCAACTCAATCAAGAGGGAGCCCAACGAAACTCAACAAAAATGTTATGATCAAAAGCTGAAAGAAATTAACCCAAAGCCGTTTTAGCTTCGGCTGAAAACTTGATTTTCATGATCACAACGCTGTTTCATTTTGGACAAGGAATTCTGTTTCTGTGCCGATGCCCCAGCCTTGTAATGGCTGATGGCATGTGGAAGACAGAAAAAGGTGAAACGGCAAAAAGGATGTTTTCAGGACTCAGTGGAAAAGAGAAGTAAAGGAGTAAAAACAGAGTTGTCATCATAACACCAGAGAAGACTGAGCAGCCGTCCTCTGGTGGTTTCTGCTTCCAGATGTGGTGTGCGTCCCTCCCTCTCGCTCTGTTTCTCATGCATTAATTCCCGGATGCCCTTAGCTGCTGATGCTAATGTGTCTGTCTTGGTCTGCTGGCGGTGTACATTAGCCAGTCTTACCTGCGGTATGCAGTCTGTGTCAGCAAACATGGACTTGAATCTGTCGTCCATGCTGATGTGGTACAGAATGCACATGCTGAGCTGTCTCTGGCCCTCGTCAGCTGCAACATAAACAGAGGAGGAGGAGGGAAGTCAATGGATGAATGACTGGTTGTGCCGTAACGCTCCACGGGATGCCAATGACCACATCTAGGAGAGCTGTGTGTTTTTTGAAAATATTAATGGGCTGAATGGCCGTTTTAACAGCGAATCCTGTTGGAGGTCAATTGGCACTCGATGCAGAATCAGCAGTCGTCCACTGCAGTTTCTCAGTTTGTCGTGTTAGCAGACGAAAAAACAATATTTAAAAGATTAAATGTGGAAAAGGCTGAAAGAAGCAAACTTTTCATGCTGCTTAAAGGGACAGTTCACCCAAATTACAAAAAAATTAATTTTCTAAATTACTTGTTTTTGAGATACTCAGATTTCTGCCTCTACGCCAAAATAATGCAAGTAAACAGAATGTTGTCAGTGGTGTTCACAGCATTTAAAGATAAGTCTGGTGATATTCTGCATGTTTCCTAATACATCTTATTCCTCTGAGTCATAGAGCTCCATTGTTTCCGAAAACTATCAAAAACACATCAATGATCCACACTGTTACACTGTATGACAGGTTCCTTCATTAACACGAACACTCACTGTAGTTTATTTTGACTCAGTTCCACACACACCGTGTCCTGCTGCCTCAAACACTCACTACAGCGCCAAATGTGGATTAATGTGCCACTGAAAATAGTCCCCAACAAATGAACACTTTCCTCCTGTTTGTTAAGCAGACATACATTTGATAAACACTAGTGTCCACCTTTTTTGGGAAATTATTGAGTGTTTTTTAAAAAATAAACTACATATTTGTGAGATGTTTTTAGCCAGAGCCCACCAGTAACCAGTGGGCTTGAAGCAGGCAGTGCTGACAGATGGACTAACACATTCTTGGTTTCCAACTGTGAATTGGATTTGTTGATAATAATAAAAAATATAGATTTACACTTGCCTTATCAGTAAAAAAAAAAAAAAAAGAAAAAAAGAAAAAGAAATTCTCCTCTCTTTCCAGAAACTGTGACCCAGTTCCCCTGGATAATCCACAGACCTCGCTGTGAACAGTTTACTTAGGGACTATTTCTCCGGTAGAAAGCAGCTCCAATGAAAACTGTTGACAGTGAGGTCTGTGGATTATCCAGAGGAACCAGGACATTGTTTGTGGAAAGACACAGTCATGTTGATTTTTTTTTTTTAAACTGCATTTGTTTATTTTTCTTTTTGCCACTTGGGAGCAGCGGAACAAGCTGAAAACCTCAAAGTTGTCATGGCAAAAACTGAAAACTGGCCTATTTAAACGTCTGTCAGACAACAGAGCAACACGATCATCCCATTGGAGTTGTGTTTGTGTCCATCTGCTGAATGCAAATCTCTCTTTTAAGATCTGGTTTGGTCTCCTCCAATTCCTTATTATTTGGGTTTTAGCTGCTTCTGTCCACCAGTGGGTCTCTGACTGTGTCCATCTGCTATGTGATGCTGAGCAGGTTGTTAAGAGTTTATCAGAGCTTGTTGGATGGAAACTGCTGCTGGAAACAGTGAGACTGAACCAGACAGGAAATGTGATGTAAAACACAAACTACAAGCTACATTACATATAGTAATTTCATCTAAACATTGAAATATTGATCAATGTAGCTTTTATTGTTTTTTTAATGATGTGAGCATCACAGGCTAAATTCCATGAAAACATGGACAAAAATAAATAAAGAAAACTGTCTGCATGGACAGTTTTCTTTATTTAGGATCTTTGGGAATTTGTCCAATAAAATGAGCACATTCCTTATCACTGCAGTATTTCTGCAGAGTTTATCAAGCCTCTGCTGCAGCAAGGAGGAGATATAGACAGAATGGATTGAGTGTTAGACTGTCAGTGAGCCCAGGACCTTTATGAGTTTGACCTCTGACCAGAGCTGGAGGCTTGGAGGAGGAGCCAGCCAAGAAGAATTAATAGAGTTCAGACCAGAGTTTGACCCGGGGACTTTTCATTAAGAGAAGTGTTAAGAGAGAAGCTCTTCACTGGACCAGAACCACTGACAGACCTCCTGTAATGCCCACCAGCCTCCAAAGCCTCAACCTGGTCCAGTTAAAACTGGTCCCAGCCGTGTTCGGTCACTGGCCGTACAGGGAGCCTTATCGCTGACTATTAGATCCAGATGTGCTCAGTGAACCTCTGGAATCACAGGAGGGAGAGAGGGCCGACGAGAGACGGCTTCTAGCTTTAATTGGGAAAACAGGAGGAAGCATCAATTTTACTGCCTTTAATAAGTTAAAGCTACGCTGCTCGCTGCTCTGGCCCTTCCAGCGCAGCCAGTGATTGGCCAGAACATGTGCTTCTCATTAGCTATCCTTTACCTCAACCAGTACCTTAAAATGCACATGAAAACAAGCAACACACACACACACACACACACACACACACACACACAAAGAGGCACTAAGCTCCTCCAGACCTGCCGAACTCCCTCACTCTGCTGGTAGGAACATGGAGGATCCTTTATAGGCGAAGAGAGAGATCCTATTAAATGTTCAAAACACTAGTAGGGTTGGGGCAGAAAGAAAAAAAGGTGAGGGGGAGCTGTTAAGAATTAACTAGACTGTTCAGGGGCAGTTAGTGGGAGAGCTAAACTCCAATTACACCCCAGCCTGATTTAAAACCGCCTAACCTTCGTAAAATTACACCCGCACACATTAAGAGGCGTCTGGGCTTGGTTTGTGGACAGCGCTGCTCCATTGTTATTGCATTTTCTGGATAAATAAGCAAGTTGGGTTTGGTCTTCAGAGACATCACACACCACATAACAGGGTAAAATGCTATTAAAGAGGTCCCCACCCCCACTCAAGTTTCCTAATTTGTCTTTGCAAATTAAGTTAGTAAACAGGCGGCATCATGGGACAGAAAGTTGGGATGCTGGAAATAAGGCTGTGATTAATGATTTTTTTCTTGTTGTTATATTAATCAATCCATGGATTATTAGATTTGTAGAGTCTATAAAATGTCCAAAAGTAGTGAAAAATGCTCACCACAATTACCCAGATCCCAAAGTGACGTCATCATATTATTTATTTTGTCTGACCGAGAGTGCAAAGCCAAAAATATTCAGTTAACAATCATATAAAACAGATTGAAATCAACAAATCCTCAGACTGGAGAAGCTGAAAGCAGAGCATATTTGGTGTATTTTTGCTTGATAAATAAATTAAACAAAAAATAAATAATGAAAATTAATTCTGTCCATCAGAACTAACTGCTTCAGCTCTATCTGGACAATCCTTTTTTTTTTTTTTTACTAAGATGAATCTGATGAGGTCCCAGGATGATTAAATGGAAAAGAGAGGAAGAAATATTTAAACACACAAACACACACACACACACACACACACACACACACACAAACACACACACACACATGTTTGTATATATATATATTTATATATAAGTTTGTTGTTGTAACTTTTCTCAGATTTTTGATTTGTTATTTTAAGTTTTTTAAGAATAGCTTAATAAGTCGCGTAGATAAGTTAATACAGGGTGGTGGCGTTACATTTCTGTAAGGCTCTGAAACTGATGATCCAACATCCACACCCACTTCACTCAGTGATGAACCCATGATCAGCTGTGCGGGGGCCTGGGGTGAGAAAGCAGCCGGGGTATCAACTTCTCTCTCTAGCTATGTTTTTTCATTTGTTACACAAATATTTCTGTCACTTTTCATGTGAACAACCGAGTGCAACACCATGAATGTTTTCCAGGAGACACTGTCCGAAATTGTCAGCACATCTTAAGAAATTATATAAAACAAGAGAAGCAGCAATTGCTCACATTGGAACCACACATTGGCATCTCTGACTGATAAATAACATAAATAACAATTGACTGATTTTCAAATTTGTTAATCGAGTTCAGTCAAGAAACTAATTGATAAACTGTTGAACTAGCTGTAAAAATGGAATGGAAAAATGTAGATGCAGCCGACAAAGAGGAATCTTCTACTTTCTGTTGCTTTCAGGTGGTGGTGGGACAGATCAAGTGGGAGGTGATGATGACAAGTGAAGACTCCCTCTCCACTTTCATCTTATCACTGGGGCTCATGACCCCAGGTCAGGTCTGGATGGAGAGAGTGGAGGCTGACAGAGCCGCCTCCTCCCTGTCTTCTCTCTTTGGAGATAAGACCAGAGTCCTCATGCCGAGTGTGTCAGTTAAAAGGAGGACAGTTGGCAGCGAGAGCACATGATTAATGATGCCTCAGCTCACATACAGAGTGAATTACACACACGTGCAAATACACAAATAAAGGCAAACTCACCAGTGTCAGAACCTTGAGCAGGCGTGATATTTCAGCTAACTTATATTATGTGTGTTCCTTGCTTCCTGAACGAGCAACCCCCACCCCCACAGCCCTCCCTAAATCTCTGAAGACCCCTCCACCTCTCTAGCTTGCTCCTAGAAAAACAACATTTGTGCAGAGGCTCTGGCATGTTATTCTAACAAATATATTATATTAATTATGCGTCGTTACCGGAGCCTCCCCCTGAGAGGTTTCAAAAGGCCCGTCAGAGATGCTTCTGACCGTGTCACATGACCCCGTGGATGAGACAACACTCTGGAGCTTTCAGGAAGTCACTTTTCTAATGGTCACCAGAGGTGGCTTTAGGTCTGGGCGCTCTGTAAGAGCTGCACCTGCACACACACCTCAGTAATAACATATTAGAGGCTTCACTGCTGGCTCAGGACGGATGACTGTTTCTCATGACATGTGTCTATTTCTGTCAGTGAAAACCTGAAATAACAGTTCCCCTGATACATAAAGTAGAACCCCAATCATAAACACAGATACACACACACACAATAAATCAGTAGATTATAAACAAATCTGAACAAATTAACACAAAACAAACACAAACAATCAGGAACAATAACACGAGATTGTTGGTAAGTGGTGATTGATTACCGAGGAGTGAGGAGAGTTTGGGAATGAGTCCAGCTTGGGCCATCTGGCTGCGCAGCGACGTGTCAAAGGAGAGGTTGAGCAGAAGGCGTAGGTTGGTGCTCAGGAGCTCCTCGTGCTCGCATGGAACCAGCCGGGCCAACTTCTCAACGGCAAACGCCTCAGCCTGCGGGCAACACACATGGCCTAATATTTTAACTGCCCTGAAATAAAACTACATGCAGGAAAGGGTACTGTTTGACATGTTTGTCTACTGATACCCATCTGTACAGATCCCAAATTTTTTTCTTACTGAGGAGTATAAACATTTTCTGACAAAACCTTTTAAGAAAAGAAGCCAGTTCTCGAATGTGACATGAGTTACTAAATCACAAAGGACATAATACTCCTTTTTTGTTTGTGGAGAAACCTGATTTTTTGTGCATATTTTGCCAAAACTACAGTCCAACTAAAATCACTGCTAAAGTAAAGAAATCAGGGGTACACATGAGGCTTAGGGACACCGACAATGAACCACAACATCTCCGGTTAAAGTCCGACAGGGAACCTTTATTGTAAGTCATTCCCCATCTCTCTCCGCTCGTTTCCTCATCACACCTCTCCACTGTCATCTCTAATAAAAGGCATAAAAATTCAGAAAAAATATATGAAAAAAAAAAATCTTTGTGAAAATGACTTTCAAATGTATTCTTAAGGAGGGAAAATAAGCCCATCAGAAATGTTGCTTTGGCCTCAGAGCCTCTCAGTGCTTTGCGTCTCAGTCCTATATATATATATATATATATATATATATATAAATCTCGGCCTTTTTGATACTAATTTTTACATTTCAGCAGGAAAAAAACATGCTAACTAATTTCTGGTGGACCAAAATGTTTCCATTATAATGTTTTTTAATAGGTTGTATGGAATTATATATAATATAAATTATATTTAAAAAATTAATTTACTACAAAAGAGTATTATGATTTAGATTTGCTTTACAATTGACAAATGTTTAGATTAAATACTTATCGAGCTGTTCAGGACATGAAAATCCATTATTATGATTAGCATTTCAAGCTGATTATCTGGCAGTAACTATGTACTTCTGTCACGCTGTATAAATACAAAAATTCTGCTCAATATGATCATATGGAGAAATTAGAAAAGTATGTTCTGTCTCAACCAAGACGACATTCAGCATTCCGCTTGGAGAGGGTTCACATGGCCTACAGGCAGGTGGAGGTGTTGAGCTGATGACACCAACCACAACTCAAACACCAACACATGACTGCTGACTCTCTGTTGGGACTACGGTGTCACTGCTGTGTGAAAGTGTGAGTGGAAGTGGAAGCGCTCAGACTCCATCCACATGCTGTCACTGTGACAGTCACGGTGACACAGCAGTGTCAGTGTCAGTCCAGCGCTGCTTGTTAACATGTCTGCTTCCTTCTCCTGTGGTCTCCCTGCAGCCAGACATCACGGTGACACAACCTGCTCCCAGTTAAAACGCACTCGCTGCTACTGTGTGCGAAACCAGCTCCAGTCACACCATCACAAACCAGACCTCGAGCAGCGTAATCAACTACAGCCTGTGTCAATTACCACTGACATTCCCTTTCCATTAGTGACAGCAGCAGCAAAAAAAAAATTATCAAACTGTGCTGAAGTCTTATCTGATTAAGAGAAAGTCACAACATGTTTGCTGAGTAAATAAAATTCGATGACATACTGTATCATTATGTGATCAATCTTTTTTTAATCAATTAAACATCCATGTCCTTAAATGGAGAAGCCTTTTCCCCTCGTGTAAACTGATACACTCAACTGGGTCAGAGTGTTGAAACCACTATTTTCCTGCTGGACACATGCTTGAGTGAGTCTCAACCCCCTGAAGGGTTCTTTAATCTGAATCAAAGATACACTGAAGGGGAAACAAGGAGATAAAACCAGTTCCTAACAGGGTCTGGCTTTGATAAAGACCCACAAACTGAGTGAGATTGGAACCAGGTGGGGCTGGATTAGGGAAAGCCGGAGTGGTGAGGTTCCTGTACGAGCGCTGTGGGACACGTGGCCAAAAGTGGACCCTCTAAGCATTTTTTAAATTGAAATTTGATAAGTGTGGTTTCTACAGGGTAACAGCTATTTGTCAGAATGACCTTGGGGGTGTTTTACAGAACAAATAACGACAGCTTGTTTCCTCTAAATTCGACAGCTTCAACTCAAACATCAGAAAATAATGTTGCAGATTAATTATAGTTGTACTGAAGTAATTACAGACACCAGGAATTGAGTTAAATGCGAATTAAAACTAAAAAATGTTTATCTAAGAGTAGTTCTCTTTTAAACTTCAGTGTGGGATTATTTTTACTATTTTGCTAAACAAATCCATGATTAATGTTGTGTTAGTCTGTTTAAAATTCAGATTCCACAACGAAAGAGTAAAATGTCATTTTCATGTAAACAAATATTAAAAAGCAAAGAAAAGCGGTACACTGAGGATAAAACTTGGAAGTAACAAGAGATCACACATGGCCAAAACTATGTGGACACAAACATTCCACCCATATGTAATAGTTAATCATGTGATTGTGACACCATGAGCATCAATCTGCTGCTAGAACAGCAGATTGGTTGGCTGGTTTAAGTGTTTCCACCACATGTTGACAGTGGCTGCAGGGATTTGCTCCCATTCAGACACAAGAGCATTAGTCAGGCCCAACACTGATGTTGGGTGATAAGACCTCACTCACAGTACTCATAACTCCTTCTCAATTTCATCATCAGCTTGTTCACCCTTCGCTCTCACCATGTCGTTCTTGTTCTCAAGGAAGATGGATAGCTTCTTAAGGAAGGAGACCACCACCAGCAGCAGCTCCTCGTCCTCCCGGTCCAGGATCTTCACAAGCATGTGGACGATGTTTTTGTTCCTCATCTTCAGCTCCGTGCGGGTGTCTTCGGCCAGGTTCAGCAGCAGACACAGAGCAACTACAGGGTCAAAGATGTCAGACAGAACAGAATCAGCTCTCTGCACAGAATTCACTTTTTCCTGTTCGATCATTTAGCTGGAGTATTTTGCTGTTCTTGTACTTGTGACTTTGATATTCTGTGTTCAACAAAAGCTTTACTTAGTCAGAAAAAGGTCATTTCTACATTGTATGACAATATCACACATATATCATCTTCAGAAATGTATGTATTATCATAAGAAATATTCTTGATGTCTCATGTATAATTTTGGTCACATTTCCCCTAAAATTCACCAAGATTTATCTGATAACTTCAGAAACTTTTAGATCTCTATTAAAATGTGACTACAGTTTGTGTGATTGCCCTGGTGGCAGGGCAGCGGGGCTGAAGAGGTTAAATAAACGGGCCTGGAGTCACAGTGAGTATACTAGTGTTTGCTCATAGCACATTATTCAACAGCAGTCTGAGAGCACGCCAAGTTCAATTAAGTCTAGAGTAAACTGCCAACATTAGTCTTAAAAACAGATCACGCCGACCCCACAACGAAAAAACTTTGATAAAAAAAAGTTTATGCTGCTGAGGACAAGAAACAGGCAGTTAATGTATCTCTGTATATCAGAACAAGCCTGTGCTCAAAGGCTGCAGCCCTCAGCTTTATTGTTGCTCACATTTTACTTGATCTTTGAAGCATAAGTTCCATGTAGGGGCGGGAGATGTAGCCATAATATCTTTCCCTTTATCAGAGAAACTCTGGGTATATTATACATATTTATATGTTATACATTATATGTATATAACGCACAGTATGTAACTTAGCTTCTCCCAGTTTGCGATGTGACAGTCGTTCAGGAAGTTTTTACCAGGAGCCGAACTATCAACAGAGGTCTCCTCCTCTCTACAACCAGCAGACCAGGGGATTTGAAGCAGTAAAAATACTGAATAAAGCAGTTTCACATCAAAAATCTGTGATTTGTTTACCCTTTATCAGAGAAACTCTGGGTATATTATACATATTTATATGTTATACATTATATGTATATAACGCACAGTATGTAACTTAGCTTCTCCCAGTTTGCGATGTGACAGTCGTTCAGGAAGTTTTTACCAGGAGCCGAACTATCAACAGAGGTCTCCTCCTCTGCAGAACCAATGGACCATGGGATTAAAACTGGTACAAACACTGAATAAAGCAGTTTCACCGACACTATTCGGCAGACACAGAATGTCGGGGAGGGGCTGGGAGCTGTGCTGTCTAACATTTACTCAGCTTTTTTCTATGATGACTTACAACTAAAATTCTTCATCAGGTTAAAATATATAGTTGAAAACGACAAAGGTGTAAAAAGTGCATCTTAAAAATTTGGCTTCAAACTGGATAAATTCATTTTGATGCTTCTGGCAGGAAACCACAACACTGACGCATATGCATAGGGGATATGATGTCATTGACATGCGACCAAATGAAACAGAGCAATACCATGATCAAAATCATGGTATTGCTCTGCAATGGTTTGAGAATTGATGGAAACATTTGGAATACTGTAAAAACACAACTAAAAAATACATATAATATTGTGTAGATATAGTCGTCTTTAAAAAATTTTAATGTGGAAAAGTTACATATAACTTTAACCTATTGTAGAAACTGTATAAAAAGCACAATGATAAAGAGAACAGATTTGTGACAGATATTTTAGATATTTTGATGAAGCACTAAAATACATCATCTTATCACAATATATCAGCATGAAGAGTTGATTAATAATAATTACATCCTAAAATGTTTGTAGTACCTCTGAGAAGCTGCTCCTGCTTGGTCAGAAGACTCTGGTACTTTCTGAAAGACTTCTCGTGTTCTTTCTTCAGATTTTGGTTGTCAGAGAATTCTTCATGTGAAATCAGTCAAGGGACAAAAATGTGTCACAGTATAGAGCCCCAGCTTTTGTCCTCTTGTACCATGAACACTGCCATTTATCTGACTTTCTCTATCCCCTTTTACAAATATATAAAATAGCTAAACACACTAACATCATCTATTTAATTTAGCAGATGACTGCGTGAAAGGATATAGGCCTTCTTCTTCTTCTGCAGCTCATCTTGCCAGAGGTCATACCTCTTCAGCTCATGCTCGATGATGTTCATACACAGGGCCCCAATCTTGAAATGTGTGACCAGGCCATGGAACTGGGAGAAACTAGAGGAGAAAATTAGGAGGGAGAGAGAGAAAAAGACTTCCATTTATCCAAAAGTGGATTTTCAAAACTGAAATCATATTTGGGATTTCAGCTGGGAGCTGTCATTAAAATGACCCAATCCGTCACCCCTGAAGTAGTTTACAAAGTAAACTGTCAAAGTCAAAACATGCTCCGTCAAAAAGTGTGTCCTGGTCTGACTTATAATCAGTCCAACTTGAACCGTTTCACAATCCAAACAGCATAACACTGAAGATGGAGACGAGCCAAGAATGACGATCAGTTTTCAGGCGTACACATCCTCCTGCAGCCTTAATCAGCTCTGACGGACGTTTATGTATTATTCTAGTGAGGGCTAATTTTAGTGTTTCCCAACCCCCAGTTGGAGAGTGAAACTTCAGTGCTAGGTATGCTGCCAGAGGTGGAGGACTACTGTAAGAAAGAGGGAGAGAGTGGATGGAAGCTTTGCTTGAGGTCAAATTCGACATGAACAACTGGGTTTGTACATCTAATATACGAGTATACACTGTAGGCCAAAAGTATGTGAACATACAGTACTTGTGTCCCTTTGGTCTGGGCTCCAGTGAAGGAAAATCTAGCGTGGATGGCAGGAATAAATGTAGCAAGAGTGATGCGTTTAAAACTAAAACTTAGTGGTGTGGATGTAGCTTTATATTCAAGACAATAGTGTTTAGAACAGTACTTTCTTTCTTTCTACCAACAGTAGTTTGTCTTTGTCCCGTTTCAACATGACAGTGCTCACGTGCACAAAGCAGCTACATAAAGAAATGGCTTTCCCAGTCTGGCCTGGCCTGCACTGACCTCAACCCTATCCAACTCCTTTTGGATGAACTGAAACGCTGACTGTGAGCCAGGCTTTATGGATCTGGTCTGACTTTCCCTTACACTCAGTTGCCAGTTTATTAGGTACATGTTGCTAAAACTAAAGCAGTCTAATAAACTGTCCTGCACTAAATCCTTCCCTCACAAACATTAAAACCAAGTTCAAAACCATATGACAGTGAAACTTTGAAGCAAAGACACCAAATACTTGTGTCCCTCTGCATTTGTTTAATCTACGGGTTTGTCTTTACCTGGAGAAGCAGAAGAAGACATAGATGATAGTTGTTGCCAGGTCCACACTCTGCTTCCAGTCCTCCCTCAGGACTCGAGCCAGAGCTCCAAGGGCTGCCTCTGACCAGACACACAAAACAAAAATCAACAAAAACACACACAATGTATGTGCAAACACACACGCACAAAAAACACACATATAGGAAAGGTTAGGAAAAAAAAAGGGAGCAAGGCAGAAACAAAGGGCTAGAGATGAGAATGTGTGAAAGTCAATCAGAGTCAGACCGAGCAGAGAGCAGCGCAGCTGGAGGTTAATTTAAAGAAGCGTGGGGGAATGCGATGAGGTCGGAGGCTCCTGGAGATTTTGAGCTATGGGTACTTCTCAGCATAAAGACGTGCGTCCCAGGCTTCGTCTCCTCTTTCCACGCTGACCCCAGGCCTCTCGGTTCACACGAACACTCGGCTCTTATCAACACCGGACCGGTTGATGCGGGGCGACAGACAGAGTGAGCTGACGATGCTTTATGACAGATACAAATGAAGCAGTGCCATCTCATGAAGGCTGCGCAGGATGAAGGCTCCGTGCTGTTGCTGAAGAAACAGGCCGGTTGTCACGGAAGGGAGCAGAGCTGGAGCTGAGCTGTGTTTTCTTTTCAAGTCAAAGAGGAGCAGAGTGGACGAGCTGATAAAAGTCAGGAGATTCTACACCGGCACAGTATCTTAAGCTGTCCTACCAATTTTCATCCGAATACAGTGTAAAGTTGAGCAGTTGAGATTTGAACTTTTAACACTACATTTTCAGAAAATTAAAACATTCCAAATAAATTCAGCGTGAGAGTTCTTTCTCGAACTCAAGGTCCACTTACTAGCTTTTTATGCAGCTTTCAATCCCAACTCAAGGTCTTTGTCAGCAGATGGAGTTTGTTCAGCTGTGGGTTGTTTGCTCAGTTGGAACTTGATAACAGCTCCAGGAGTCAGCGGACGGCCAGAGAGAGAGATTCATATCTGACACCAGAGATCCTCTCTGAGCAAAGACGCGTTACTCTCCACTCATGATACATGACCACCTCAGGGCTGCAGCTAATCATCAATTAATGTGACAACCATTTTCTCAGTTAATTATAGTTGATTATTCAATAAGAAATAAAAGAAATGAAATAAAACTTGTTTTATCCAACTAAAAACACAAATTTATTCGATTCAAGAAGTTGGAACAAACAACCATTTGGCAGTTTTGTTTGAAAATGACAACAATGAAAACATTTATCAATAATCAACTGATTAATCAACTAATCACTGCAGCTCTTCAACTGAGCAGACTCCGTCCACTGAGGAAGACTGTGAGATGCTGTTGAAAGCTCCAAATAAGCCTGTAGACTTTGAGATTATTGAGGTCAAACTCTGGCGTCAGTTTTGTAGGGAAAACACTCTGAATTAGATCAACTAATCAAACTCAAACTCAAACAGCTACAAAAATATAGAGCACAAAAGGGACATTGACAGTGGACGCACGGGCAGTTTTGTTTATACGGCACTAGGTATCTGCACAAATATGGTATGAACACATCTTCACAAGGTTGTCACAGGGTGAGTATGGTCCCTGATGACCCTCACAGACAGATGATGGGGGCAGATGGGCAGATGATGGAATTTCTGTTGAGTAAACTACCCCAAACATTCAGTCATTACTGTTTTAAATCTGAATTAATTTATTGATTTCAATTTAATTAAATTGTATCTGTATAGCTCCAAATCATAACATATATTATCTCAGGACACTTTACATGTGACTGTTTTTAATTTAGTGTGAGTGAGTGAGTGAGTGAGTGAGAGAGTGAGAGAGGGAGTGAGTGTGTGAGTGTGTGAGTGTGTGTGTGTGCGTGTGTGCATGTGTGTGTGTAATACATATTAAAGGGTTGGTTTCCATTGGAAGTGCAGTTTTCATTTAATACTGTTGACTCTGTTCTGTGGGTTAACAGGGACATTGTTTCTGCAAAGAGGTGTTACGGTTTCTACTCACCTCTACTGCTCCGAGATAAAGGAAGACATTAAAGAGAGAGAAAAACTGAACAAATAAAACCAAAACTCTCTGCGTGGAGAGATAACTAAGGGTAATTTGGGTGAACCAGCCCTTTAAAAAGTGGAAAGGTACCATTCTGTATGAGTTCCTCCAGGTTGTCTGGGTTACGAGCCAGCTGGAAGATGAGTGTGGCTCCTCTGAGCTTCTCCTGGATGTCCTCGTACAGCAGCTCCACATATTCATCGATGCTGTTGATGCTCGCCTCCTCGTCCAGCTGGAGGACATGAACACAGCTCAACACAAATGTCTTTACCACTGTCTCCTGTACGAAAAACACATGCAAATGCACACATCCTTTTTTTCCAGTTCCTACCTCCACTCCAGTGTAAGGTGTGAAGTCTCGAGGTGAGATACGTTTCTTCTCTTGGTTGTCTGTGAAAGGCAATGATCAGCATCATAAATAGTCCACTGATGATAAACTACGTCCACTTTTAGCATGAGGAATGCTTTGACCTATGAATGTATGATTGTTGTACTTGGACTTGTACCATTTGGCTGCTTGCGGCTTCGCAGATAGAAGAGCAGCTGCTCCACCTCACTGAGTTTTGAGGGGTGAATCAGCCGACACTCCTCAACCACCTTCCGAGCCAAAGAGGATATATCTGTGTTGGCATTCAAGCTTTTCAGGCGAATACTGAGGGCAGCACAAACACATGAACAATTAAAATTACAGCTTTAGACCAAACGTCAGACACCAAGTTGTCAGATATAAGGTAGGTTGCAAAAGCATGACACAGGAATAAATATTATCAGGGATTTGGTTGTCATACTATCATTATCTAAAAGGTTATTAAAGTATGACAGTAAATTCTAAATCCTGAATTTAGGAATTCTTCTCACATTTTCTGACACTCTTTGCGTTCTCCAACCATGGGAACCCCCAGCTCTCCCAGGATAGTTGCTTCCACCTCATACTGAACGACAAGGGCTTTCTCAGTGGGGTGGACATCCAGAGTACAGCCCTTCACTCTCCTGTGGGTCACATTGAAACAAAATAAGCGTGGACTAAAACTCATCAACTTTGTTATGATGGATTTTCTCAACATACTTTGGTGTAGTTTTAGTTCTAGAGCTGTAGTTCCTGGTTTGGGCTAGGCTCTCTAGTTCAAAGGATGGGAAATCTCACTTCTACATACAATGATGTAATGCATTAATAGTGTTCTTCCAAATGTGTGTGATCAGTTTTGCTTGTCCCTTTCCTGTTTCAATAAGACAATGTGCACAAAGAGAAATTGTTTTTCCCAGTTTCCAAGTTCCCCATCTAACACCTTAAGGAGGAACTGGAACACCAACTGTGAGCCAGACAGACACCAACATCAGTGGCTGACCTCAGTAACACCCATTAAAGATTTACCTTCTATATATTTTGTGATTTTACATTCTTATTCATATGATTTTATCAATATAATTTTTTGTTAAATTGTTTCACTTGTCACTCATTTCCACTTGGTAAATGTATGATGTATTTAATGTTTTCCCTGTGTTTCTGTTTGATTGAAATAAAGTTGATGTAGTGAAGCATGAAATGTAACTCTCGTTTTATTTTGTTTAATTTAATTAATAGATATGTCCAAAAAGGTGCAACTGCTGCAAAACTGATTTTTTGACAGTAACAGCAAGTAAAATAAATGCATCGATTTTCTATGTCAATAAATGAGCCTCAAATAACATAGGTGAGGTGTCAGGTGTCGGTTTATCTTTAGACTTTTTCAGTGGTAAGTTGCAACATTTTCCTCCACAAAACGGCACTTTAACAGTATTTCTAGCAGAAGTGTAAACAGTTATCAGCAGGACAATAACGACATATTGATTATTCATCGTTGTCAAAAATTGACAAATCGATTTAGTTGTTTTTTTTCATCTTCAAATTGCTGCATCACAACTGACTGATTTTACTAGCACACCATAAACAGACATAACATTAGCAGTGATTGGGCTAACGGTTGCTACTGTTAGCTATTTCTCGTTGTTCTTGACAACGCTAAAACAGGAATATCATTAATTGTAGTATCATAGTTGGCTCCGTGGACGGTTAGCTTAACGGTCATTCATGTAAATGGCCTATCGTGCTATCAGTGAACAGCTGAGAATCCTACTGGTGTGTGTTTTACCAACAGGTTAGCTTCCGCTACGAACATAAATAACGTGCTAACAGCGTTCAAGGTAGCAGCCGTTACCTCTTCAGATATTTCGGATCTCCGGCTTGTAAATTGTCCATTTTAGATAATAAAGAAAAGGCACATCATATTCTCTTCTGATGTTGATGGAGACAAGGCGGATGTTATGTATCTCTTCTGCTTGTTGCCAGGGCGGCGACACAGACGTCCGAAGTGTCCAAAGGGGAGAGACTGCTGCCGCCTGTAGTGTCGGAGGACGAGGCTGCTGGAAACCGACATCCTCCTCTCACCCTCCGGACGTCTTTGAACCGACCTGTCTCAGGTTTAATCTTTGTTTAGTCATCTCAGATGGAGTTTGTGCAAATTCCCTGGAACCAGACCAGCAGCAGCAGCAGGGACGTAGCCACAATATTTGAAACCAGGAGTCCTTCAGTGGTCTGACCACCAAATAAAGAGATGATTTAATTGGCCGCTTATCTCTTTTAGAAATTGATTATAACATTTTATACAACAGTTTGTTCCGACCAAGTAATTTGATTGGATGACAGGTATTCCATATCCAATATATTTCCAGAAATAACATTTGAATTAAATTATGTATCGCGTCACAAGAGGGTGAAGGGAGGAAGCCTGGATACTTACTTGAGATATCATGTAAAGCAAGTAGCAGGCTAGTGTGTACTGTCCAGTTGTGGAACTATTTATGTTGGCGTAGCCAAATAAATTATAAAATAAACACACAAATCATAGTTTGTTGTTGCTTATTTAACTAATATGGTGCTCATAGATCTGCTGTACAAAATCAATATCACAGGAGAGGGAATGATGTACTGAATATCAGAACGGCTGTGATTGCCTTTGGTACTAGGCTGCAGATTACTCTCAACATCCCTCCCTCTCTGTGATGTAGCTTAATTGCAAAGCAACCCCGCACAAAACAGTCTCTCTGCACCTCCAACTGTTGCCGTAAACATTAATAGTAATAAATTAACCTACTATGTTTAGTTAATTTGGTTTGGCATGGTTTCATTTCTTTATTTGTTCAAACATTTTAAATGTCTTTTTGAAAATATAATTAAGTTTAAAGCACTTTGAGCTGCACCATATATATATGTAAGTTATTATTATTATTGGAATCCATAGTAGCCTACTTCACATGTACTATGTTGACCTGATGATGGGGCAATGGAAAGTCACAGGATCACCAAAATTATTGCAGTTCATCCACATGAATGTCTGAACCAAATTTCATGACTATCCAATATTGGACGGCCCTGTAATGGATTTAAGCCTTAGAATATCAATCCAACACATAACTGACACACCAGCAACAACAATTTAATAATGACAAGTTTTAACAAAGGACTGTTGTATTGAATGCCAATACAGAATACAGGGTCATTTTTCTGCTCACTCAGTGAATATAAAGTATATTCAAGTTTTAAAACAATGCAGCCAAATATATGGGGAAAATATATGGTAATCTGTACCAACAGTGGCCAATGAATGCAAGAAAAGAAATACTCAAAACCAAATTCTAAAATTATTTTATATATGCTCACTTTTTAAGTTTCTAAATGTGTGTATATAAAGAAAGAATACAAATTCTCCTTACAAAAATAAAGCAAAACTGCTGTTCCTCTTTTAGACTGGAATCTATCGGCAGATGTGATGGATGGTCTGGCTGCAGGCTGAAGTCACAGAAGCCACTGGGGTGAGACAGGGTTAGATAATACTGAACATGACCTGGAGTAAAAACGGTCTGTGAACCTGGGGTTTGTTACACTGCTAGTTATGTAACCTGGTTTTGGCTTAAAATATCTTTTGACTATTTTTACTGTGTGTGTTGAGATGCAGTTCAACAAAGTGGGTTCTCTTGGTTACTTAAATCTCTGTAACATTAATCTAACTTCAACCTTAACATTTTGAAATACACTGCACTCTTGCATTTATTCACTTTAGGTTTTGTTGAGGGATTTAACAGAAAAAAATGACTGCTTAAACCAGAGTTGGTTGCAAAAACAGCACAGACAAAAAGTGTTCATGTGAATTTTGGAAACTTTTAAATCAGAACAACTTCCCTGAAGAACTCCACTTTAGCCATGTATCAAGTGAGAAATGAACAAACAACCAATAGTGGGAATAGTTACTGTAACACAGTAAATCTGCTTTCCAGAAAGTATTTGCTTGTCTCAGCACATCTGTCATTCCCCACCTACACCACAGCTGATGTCAACTGTCTAAATTTAGCTGTTGGCTTGTGATGAATATATCAGAATATTATTTGTGTTAGGGTTCAAAAATATATACTATTGTAATGTAAAAATTTGGTTACAATTTTTTAGCTGATAAATTGGAATATTTAGCTCACTTTCCTCACATTTCGCTCATTTTCCTTTCTTTTGAGACAAAAATGTGTGTAAAATATTAATGTGTATGAATCTTGTGTAAAAGTTAAATGTTAAATCTAATCTAAAAGTTCAATGTTAAATCTAAATATGAAATCTAAATATGAAATTTAAATATTAAATCTAAATCTAAATTTTAAATCTAAATGTTAAATGTAAATCTAATTGTAAAATGTTAAATATAAATGTTAAATGTAAATCTAAATGTTAAAATATAAATGTAAATCTAAATGTTAAAGTGTGGGTGGGGCTTTGTGAGCTGAGGCTACTGCAAAGGGGCGTGGCACTTGGATACACTAGCTGGTCAGGTTAGCTAACAGTAGCCTAACTCCCTGTAGAATGCTTTAAGAAGTCAAAATTAAAACTACTTATCTTACCGTTAATAGTGTGGACGGTACTGGTGGAACTGCACCTTGGGGTGCAGCCCGCACACCTGCCTCAATCTCACCGTCATACAGAGAAGTCCTTTCACTCTTCTCACCGACTCCACGGTCAGTGGCGTGGGTGGGGCTGTGTGAACTGAGGCCAGATACTGAGGCTGCTGCAAGGGGGTGTGGACCAGAGTGCTGGTGCGGATCAGTTGCATATTTTCTAAACATTTAGCTTTACACTTGGTGACCCATTTAGATTTAGATTTAACATTTATATCATGATCTAACATTTAGCTTTAGATTTAACATTTAGATTTCAGATTTATTTTTTCATAAATAACAATTAAATATAACATGATGTTTTACATAAATTTCTGTCTCGAATGAGAGGAAAATTACCTTAATGTGAAGAAAGTGAACTAAATATTCAAAATATATCAGCTGAAAAATTGTAACCAAAATTTTACATTCGGCACCCCATAATTCCCTGGTCAGTAACTGAAGGATTTCTGGTTGTGTGTAGGTCATTTGTTTTTACAGTATAATATTTGTACCAGTTTTAAAGACAACCCTTATGTTGTGTTTTCCTCAACAAAACAGACATCATCTCCAACCACTGTGGTTTAAACATGTTACCTATCCATTTATATATTGGGTCAAGAAAGGCAGCTGCTAACAGCTAGATAAGTCTCTGACCTATTTTAACTGATCCTGAGGTCAAAGGGCAAAGAGGTCAGTAAGAGTGGCACCCATAGATGGTTAGACCTCATCGCTGAGAAGCTTAGGCAAATTTTGAACCTCAGCAAGTAGTGTATTTATTGGGAACTATTTTCAGCCGTCGATTAAATCCACATTTGGTGCTCCAGTGTGTGTTTGGGGCAGCAGCATGGTGTGTGTGGGAGTCAAAATAAAATACAGTTTGTGTGTTCATGGAGCTCTGTGGCACAGAGGAATAGGTCAAACGTCAAAGGTCAAAAATACACCTACCAATACCTCACTGATTAACATGAAATTTATCATTTGTTTCACCCATGTGCAAACAGAGATGTCAGTTTGTGGTTTTGGTTGGGAATTACTGTACATAATGTAACTGCATTCTTGAGCTTTGCTCTGAACTGGCTAGCTATTTCCCACTGCTTCCAGTCTTTATGCTAAGCTAGGCTAACCATGTACTGACTTCAGCTGTATACTTAACACACTGAAATGAGATTGACTTCCATCTTTCTCTCTTTCACCCTCAGAAAGAGAACCCAAAATTACTTTATTGTGCATTGTAAACAAACCCCTCAAATGTCCAGTTTGGGCCTGTGTATTAAGGGAATAAGATGACTGATGTGTGAAGAACTGTGCTAGTACAGAACAGGAGCCATGTATACAAACTTGAGAAGACGTTGCTAATTTTAGCACCACATCATATGGCAGCAAGGGCTTGAGGTTGGACTCTCATGTGCTGCTGGAACTTGCAGCCTGAAGTCAAGTCACCTTTGAGCATGCTTGTTGGTCCTGAGAGTCTTTAGACAGAAGGAATCTCCCTCCATGTCTCCACCCCCACCCCCACCCCCTCCTTCAGTCCTCCAAAGTCAGTGTCTCTAGCAGGTGATCTGTAAATCTGGTGGGACGTCCTGAACGCCGCCCTGTGAAAAAGATCTCTGCTGATCACTTGAACGCCGACCGAGACGTGTTGAGCGCTCAGCTAGACAGATATAGCAGCAGCTGGAGAAACAGTGTCCCAAACAGGCACCGTAACACTGTGTGTTACTCTCCTCTAACCATTGCTCAGTCAAACACCCTCTGGCTTTCAAACATCGCCTCATACGGCTGAAATGGAGATTTCACTTGAAGACGATAGCGGCACCTCATCGCCCAACTTTGAGTACAAGGGTGCTCATCAAGCCTTCAGGGATCGCTGGAAGGAGACCGATGACACCATGTGCCGCCACAGCATGTCCTTCCACCTGCACCACACGCTGAGGAGCGAGTTCTTCGCCAGCTACCTGTACCTGCTGGAGAAGGTTCCTCTGGGTAAGAGACATAAAGCTCCAACCTCACAAAAGGTCAAAAGGTCAAGATTTACAACCTTTTCTTGACCCTTGACTCTACTAAGTATTGGGCTTAGCTGACAATTAAGCACACTGGTGGTTTTGCATATCTTGGTTGACGACAAATTATTTTGCATTGCTGCTGATTGTTATTCAAAACATACCATATACAGTAAATTATTAATTGATTTATATTTTATTTATTTTCTGCAGTGGCTCTGACAGGCATGAACATTAACATACAGGGAATTTGCACCCCAGCAATAAATATACTATTATTCTAGTTTAGTTAAAGCCACAAATCCATTACCAAGATAAGGGGGTTTAATTTGATGCTAATTTGAAAAGTCTACACTAATTTACCCACAATAATGTAACCAAATTTGAAATCGTGGGGAAAGGAATGGAAGAGAATGGCCACCAGGAAGATGTTGCACTTTGGAAAGTGGTCAACAGTACTATAAAGTAAATAAATCCTGCTAAATACCAATATGTTCATTTAAAGGTATTATTTGTTGGTCTTGGGCTCTTTAGTAGCTGATACTCAGGTTTAACATGCTACAAATCAAATATCATCTTACAGTTACAGGCAGCGTTCATGATATTGATAATGCCTTGTTATAGAAGTATATATTTCTTTAAAGTGTAAATAGTACCATGTAAGTTTGTTTTAACTGCAATTGCTAATGAAGAGCCACTGAACAAAGGCACATATGGATTATACTTCTTACAACATAACTGGCATCAGAAACTTCCAGCCGTATCAGTTACTATCACTCACGCGTAATGCTATAAGGAACATCAGACACTAATTTGGATTGGGTTTAAGTGTCAGGTTCATGTATAAAGAGATGAGGTGCTGCCTTCTTTTCAAACTGTCCTATGTTCTCCGTAACAAAATGTATCTTCCACTACCCTTACTAAAAAACAGAAATATGTCTCTGGGGGTTTCTATCCTTATTATAAACTACAGTGGTCTCTACTGTACTACTGGATAGGACAAAAAGGTTAAGTAATAAAAAGTCAAATTAAATTAAAAACACTCAGTAATTGGACCACTACAGCCTTGCTTGGTCTAGTTGGAGCTTATGGTGGCTACTGCTAATGTGAGCTAATGTCAACAAAGTGTAGATGCATGCGAACATCCATCTTGCTGGCTAAAGTTTATGACCCTGCGAAGTGTAATTTTCGTTTACATACGTGCATGCGTGTGAACACATTTGCCTCTACAGCCAGTGACTTGTGGTGCAGGGGCATAGCAAGAAGAACCTGCTGGCCGGCCAAGGCCTTTCTATGTGGAGTTTGCATGTTCTCCTCGCGGTTTCCTCTGGGTACTCCAGCCTCCTCCCACAAATCCAAAGACATACAGTTTAGGTTAATTGATAACTCTAAATTGATTGTAGGTGGGAATGTGAGTGTGAATGGTTGTTTGTCTCTATATATCAGCCCTGTGATAGACTGCTGACCTGTCATGACCTGAATGTCACTGCTCAGCAAAAGGTTTGTAGTCTGGCTTTAAGAAAGAGCCTTTTGTTTGCATGAATCAACACTTTTTATGAAAAAAACAGAGAAGGGTGATGGGTGGCATGGCATACAGCCCACTACTGAAACTCCCTCTAAAACATTTGTGTTTGTGTATAGATTAAGCAATGGAGAAACATGTTAATGAGCTTTAGAGGTGTTAGATGTATTGTTAAACTTTGGACAGAACTAGACAAGCTGTTTCCCTCTGCTTCTTTCTTCTTTATGCTGAACAGGCTGCATCCTGACTCCACCTCTGTCTTAACACAGACATGACATTGACATCTAGAAAATAAAGGAACCAAAGTTTCAAGCAAACAAAATATTACTTTTGCTTTAAGATATGAACAGGAAACCCAAGTGTTATGTTTCAACTCTTCATAATGAATGATAGGATATTAGGGCTGGACTTATGTGATGTGATTGTAGCTGTAGTGTAACAAGTGACCCTAACCTTTAATCCACTGTACATTTGCTCATTCTCTCATTTAATATAAAGGAAACAAGTGCAGCCTGATCCTTCCTCAGTTAAGAGTGAACCAACAAACATTGTGATAGTACTCTTCATTGTTGAAGGTTGTAAATTTGAGTTGAACCTAATCCTCTGCAGGCTGCGCACTTGTCCATCATGAGAGCACAAGCTGCAGAAACAGGAGATCCTCACCCGCTGTCCATTCTGGCTCAAAGACGCCTCACTTTCTTACCTCTAACTTGATACAAGGCCCATTAATGGCATGGCATGTCAAGCATGAAAGCACTATCTCATGTCAGTCAACGCTATACATGACAGTCACAGGGCTCCAGTCGGATTATTTACGGACAGCCATGACAGTTTTAAATGGACTGAAAGAAATATAAATCAGCCTTTTTATGTCTCAATAGAGAAAATGACAAATCTAAAACAAATATACAGTGGCAGGAAAGTGTCTGTGAACCCTTTGGAATGACGTGATTTTCTGCATTGATTTGTCATCAAATGTGATTTGATCTTCATCTAAGTCACAAGAATAAACAAACACAATGTGCTTAAAATTATATCACACAAACAATTACAATCCTTTAGGTCTTTATTGAACACATCCATTAAACATTCACAGTGCTGATGAAAAAAAAAGTAAGTGAACCATTGGATTTAATGAGTGGTTGAACCTGCTTTGGCAGCAATACCCTGAAACCAGGTCTTCCAGTAGCTGCTGATCAGACCTGCCCAGTGTTCAGGAGGAAGTTTGGACCCTTCTTCCTTATAGAGCTGCTTCAGCTCATATATTCTCAAGATGTCTGGTGTGAGCGGCTCTCCGAGGTCATTCCACAGCGTCTCTAGCCTACTGGATTAAGGTCTGGACTCTGACTGGATCCGATCTTTGTTTGAAGTCATTCTGTAGTAGATTTTCTTCCATGTTTACGGTCATTGTCTTGCTGCATCACCAGCTTCCCCTGAGCTTCAGCAGGTGGACAGCCACTCTTATATGATCCTGGAAGAAACCTTGATAAACTTGGGATTTTTTTCTTCTTCTTGATGATGTCCAGGCTCAGAGGCAGCAAAGCCCCAAATCATGCATGCTACTACTTCGCCTCTGGTATGATGTTATGATGTTGGTATGCAGAGCCCTTTTTAAACCATGCTGCATGTTCTTCCCAAACAGTTCAACTTTAGTTTCATCAGTGCAAAAAACACCTTACTCACAGAAATGTGATGGAGAGTCAAGGTGCTCTTTGGCAAACTTCTGGTGCAGTGATGCTCCATGCAGCCGTGCACCATGATTTAAATGGTAGACTCATGAACAGAGCTCCAATGATTCCTTTAAGTCTTTAGTTGTTACTCTGAGGTTCTTAGTTACATTACTGATCATTCGGCATTGTGCCTTTGGAGTTATCTTAGCTGGACGTCAACTTCCATGGAGAGTATCCACAGAACTGAATCACCTCCATCTATAGAAAGCTTGTCTGACTTTGAATGATGAAGATCTTTGAGATGATAGCAAATTCAAAGCGTTTTTCAACTTAGCTCTAACCCACACCTCCAATATGGTTTCATTGATATTTACTCCTGACTCCAATTGGCTTTTGTTTGAATGCTGTTTTCAGTATGGACAAGGACAACACAATGACTTGTGGTTTGTTATTTCAAATAGATTCTGTTGGTTCATTATTGTAACTTAGATGAAGATCTGATCATAAATGCAGGTAGTTCTAAAGGTTTCACTTACTTTTTCTTGCCACTCTACTTTACACATGTTGGAGGGGTGTTAAATTTGGGCCAAAGACATCGGAAATAAACATGAATCTTCAGATTCTGTATCGCTTGATCACATGTCTCGGATTCTGGTCAGGTCAGCCTTTTCTGCAGCCTCTTATCAGCGGGTCTGGTGAGAGATAGATGATCACGGTGGCACTAGATTGACTCTTCCTTGGCAGACGACTTCGTTGTCAGACAGTCTTCCCTCCCTCTCAGTCTTGCTCCATGTTTCTATACTTACCCTTCCTCTGAAAGCTTCCCCAGGGGGTCACATGACATGTAGCTGCCCATTCTAGGTATTCCAATCAAACCTGATGCCAGGACGAAATCCTGAAATATATCATAAAGAAGCATGATTTTTTCTGTTTCTACACCCTGTTTTCAGCGAGACTTCAATCTGTTTCCTGGCTCTTTGCCTCGTCCTGATGTTTCTAACATGGAGGACGGGGTCCAGCTGGAAATAAATCCCCCCTCTCAGTGTTTCACCATGGTGTCATGAATTCTGCCACTGGAGATCCTTGACAAGCAGATGGACGTTCCCCCGTGACCCGCGCCTCCCCAACCCCTCACCCCCTGTACGCCAGGAACGTGTCGTCTAAGCCTTCGGAAATGTTGCGTTCATTCTGCAGGATTTATTTCAGCTCAGCAGAACTGAGGCAGTGAAAGGTTGGGATAGTTTAACAATCCACGTGTTAAGTTCCTTAATGTCACAGTATGTCATTGACATCATATTACAAAAGAAGAGTATAGTAGTGCAGCACATGTCTGAGCATTTTCAATAGAATATACACAACAGTTGAGAACCGTTGGGGTTTTAGATGCAGACAATCCTTCATGTTATCTTATATCTTAAAACAGCTGAGCAGAGTGTAAGAGAAGCGCAGCATGTTCTTATTTATAGTGTTCTGGTAATCAAATTATCATTCTACATGTCCTTTGAGATTGTGAACAGAGATCCTCTCCATGCAAAACAGTCCACTGTCATGTTGTGTGTCTTGTTACAAATACCCAGGTCCTAGTTCCTAATTACCCGCCTAAAGCTGTAATATCTAGTGTAACTTTACGTTTCGGGATCACCTTTAACCATTGTTAAGTTTTTGCTGTTTGATCTTAGCTGACTGGTGAGTCTGGTCTTCACTAAAATATCTCAACAATTGCTGGTGAGGTTGTAATGAAATTTGTTGTGTATCTCACCCAGAGAAGATCTCATCGATCTCACTGTCAGCGCCACCTTCAGGACAAAATATCGAAAGATTAAAATCATGGACTTCACTACAAAATTGTCGTGGCCAAAAGAATTCACGATAACAATATTATCATGATATGTACAGAAAATTTGAAAAAAAAAAAGTTAAAGCTATCAGCCAAATTAATTTTTAACTAAGTTTACTGTGTGTTTTGTCTCTTTTTTCGTAAATGAATTAGATTTAAATACAAATGTAGAGCGGTGAAGACAGAGTCTGTAAACATAACTGAAAAAGGTGAAGAAAATAAACAATTACACTAAATGGATGGTGAAAAGGCAACCAGATGAAACAATGTAACATTATCGTTAATATAAGTACAGTGTATAGAAACACCCCTTCTGCATGTTCATGCTCCCAAGAGGATGAACCCTTTTGAGCTTTGAGTTTTGAGCTGTAGTGCCACCCACAGGTCAAATCTTACATTTGTAGCCCCATTACTGATAAGACTCATAAGATGCATTCAGATTGATACACATGTCCCACATTTTACACTTCTCCTGTGTTTTATTTGAAGTGCTGATCCATAAGAAGATATATTTGTGATTTTAAGAACCAAAAACCATCTCAGTGTACTATAGTTTTACATCTCCTCTCTCAGGCTTCTCTCTGGAGCTCTAGTAACAACAGGTCGGTGAGCCAATCAGAAGAGAGGAGGCGCTGAGCCTCTCTTCTGATTGGCTGAGTGATCGAATAGAAATATAGTAGATTTCAGGTAAACACTCAGAGAAACCAAATCGTGCAAGGTTGGATGGTGGGTCCAGGTGGGCGGGGCTTGATGACTGCTTTGTTGTGACATCACAAAGTAACACAAGTCCTGACAGCTGGTTTTCAGGCTCAGTTTCTGAATACAGGCTGTGTGCATTTCTCTGTGGACTGAGCGCTTTGATACTTTCACAGTGTTAATATAGAACCTAGACCTGCTTTATAATCAAACAAGACATGGACATCTAACTTTATACTATATGGGACCTTTAAGACATTAAGCCTCAGGAACAGTAACATTTCAAGCTGAAACATTTGATTCATGCAGATGCAGATATTATCACACGCACTGGCGACACTTTTGTCATCTGCGTTTTAAAGAACCTCTAGAAGGCCTCTAGAGTCTTCAGACCTTTAGTTTAGTTTGTAGTACTGTTCATCCTGGTGTTTAGTGTCTTTTTAAAGAGTAATGACAAGTATTGAGAATGTTTTCAATATTTAACTTCTCTTTCTGTCCGTCCACGTGTCCTTACAGTGAAGCTGTTCCCGGTCACCTGTGAGTACATCAAAGGAGAGAAACAGTTTTACTACCGAGCTCAGCAGTTCTATGAGGACGTGCCTGCCTCAGAGGAGGGCATGATGGGAGATTTTGTGGAGATTTCCAAGGTTGATCTGGAGGGCTCCCGGCAATTTCTGAAGAGGTTTGTGGTGAGTCCAGCTGAGAAACACAAAATACTACCTCACATTCAAGTTGACCGTAGATGAAAGGTTCGGTCTCTGCGGGGAACCTGAAGCTCTGCTGCTGCTCCATCACTCAATCAGAAGCCACAGTAAAGTTTTGTCCATTACTGTATCAATTTACACCCTTGTAGCTATCTGTGAATGCACATGTCAGGATCTATTTTGAGCCGAGGAGCTCATCGTCCTGACTGTATGGGTGGAGGCGAGTTTCTAATAGTGGCACAGACTTGATGCCGGCCCCATAAACACCCATACAGAACCAACAGCTGTTAAACACTTTGTACTATGGTCATTTTTACTAGCACTAATTTGTTCACAGTGGAAAAGTAAAACATTCTAAATTTTTTCTTTTTAAAAATGAACTATTGTTTCATAAATCACAATGTGGTGTATAACTGGCTGATGCTGATGCACCAGCTACATGTCAAACCTTATATACAGTATATCTGAACTTTTGTATGTGCGTGCAGGTTTGACGTTAGGAGGGGTTTTTTTTAGATGTTTGTAGAGACCGAGTGCTAATTCAGGGGAATGGGTTCTGCACAGGGACTGGGCTATTTACAGGATCAATTTTACAGGAGGTCTTATTATAAACTGCTAAGACTGGATGCTTTAGAAGACTTACAGATGACTAAGTGGCCACTTTTTCACTGGTGCAAATGTAAACATGACAAGCCCTGATTTAACACAGCTCAGTTGTGATACAGTGTTCATACAGGACTACTGGTTCACACAGAACATTTATTATGTGAAATATCAGTTTTCTGTTCTCTGCACTCAAGTTCTGTCTGTCGTGAGACAGCGATGGGTTACAGAGTTTGATTTATTACAAGAAAATATATAGTAATATATAAGTTTCACTGACAATCATTGCAGAAAACAAATGACTTTCATTGTTCATTAATCTGTTGATAATTTTTGATGAACTGATTTATCTAGAAAATATAAGACATAGTGGAAAAATTCACAGATCAAATTCTGAACCAGCACTACAGTAGGCTTGAGGATACGAAAAGTGTTTTATTTAAACCAAAAGTTTGTAGCTCAGTTTAATCTGGATGCATTCTGAATATTTTCCTATACCACATTTACTTTCAATGGAAATGTCAGGTTTAAACAGGCGCTTGTTCACGGCCAGGGACAATGATGTGTGGCTGAACACAGACTTGTAGTCGACGCAGTGTAACAGAATACTATCCCAATGACGTGACCCTTTGAAATGTTGCACTGCATTACATAATCAAGTTTAAAAGCATTCATGCCATCTTATAATTGTGTGGTACGTGTTTCTTTAGAGGCTTTAGAGTTGGTGATGTTTGAGTTTTTGGTTTTTGTTTGAGACTGACTTTTAACTCCTCACTTGAAAGCAGAGATCTTGAATGATAAGAGTCTCTTCCAACAACTCCTCTACAAGTGTGTGCTCAGCCACACATCATCGTCTTTCAAAGTCTCCTCTCTGGCTCTGAACAGGCTCCCGTTTAAACCTGACATCTCCATTAAAAATAAGTGTGGCAGGAAAAGATTTAGAATACATCCAGATTAAACTGAGCTACATGCACACACAGCAATGTGGCACTAATTCACCGAAACCAGGAAGCATCCTGTAACAAGCACGGAGCTCCTCGGGGCCCCATCTTTCATACAATCACACACCGGGGCCCCTGATGTGGAGGGGTTGGAGTGAGGTCAGAATACCAAATGAAAAGGAAGAAAAACCAGCGTGATTCAAGTGAGGAGGCTTTTTGTTTCCCTGTGGTAAAGTTCATAGTTCTGCTGCCCCGAGGAACTGAGGTCTACTTGTTTGTGGTGTCGGTGCTTTTGAGGTGCAGAGGCCTGACATCTGGCAACACAGAGAATAGTATGGACCCCTATATGATATGGTAATAACATGCTGCAGGGAAATAGAAATTTAAGTGTACATTTTGTTTTCTTTGAGACGTAAATTCAGGCCTTATTTTTCATGACTGCCTCAGTTTCATTTCAAACAACCGTCTTCAGTTAAGGTATTTTACCTACTTCATGAAACCTCTAAACACAGCTGGATTTTGCAACATTTATGAATGTTTTTTCACCTCCAGGGTCCCGGTAAGGCCGGCACACACTGTGCCCTGGACTGTGGCTCCGGGATCGGGCGCGTGAGCAAAGGTGTCCTCCTTCCTGTGTTTGAGAAAATGGAGCTGGCGGACATGATGGAGCACTTCCTGCTCCACGCGCACGAGGAGTACCTGGGCGACGACGCCGATCGCATTGAGACCTACTACTGCTACAACCTGCAAGAACTCACGCCTCCGAAAAACAAGTACGACGTGATCTGGATGCAGTGGGTGGCATGTAAGTATGAGAGGCGTCCCAGTCTCCAGTCTGACAGATTTGAATGAAGTGGCACCTTTGGAGACCTGCAGAATAGTGTCATGTTGAGTTAATGAAGAGGGACTCTCCTTATTTCAACCCTACCTCCAGACAAAATTTCAATTTTGGACAATTTAGCAAAACTGGATTACATTCAAAACCAACATTTTCTTAAAGCAGCAGTAATCAACATTTCAATAAGACAAAAATCAACAATGTGACAGTGTGAAAGTGTGAAAACCTACAGAGAACTATCAGCTGAATCTGCAGCCGTCCTCAGCTTTATGGAGCTTGACAGTGAGTTTCAGCTCATTTGTCCGGACCACAACTTGACTGTTCTGGTTCACTCCCTCCGCTCCCATAGCGTCATTCTCGATCACTGTCCACTACCTGCTCAGCAGCAAACAACAGACAGACACAGGTAAAGCCAGATATTTCCCCCAGGAAGTGGTGGAGACCAAAAACAGAGCTAAAAGAGAGGGAATAGTTGCAGTTATGGCACAAACACAAGCGGTTGATTGTCCAACATCCAGGTTTGATGTTCAAGTACATCAGGCTCTTGTTTACTAGTGAGCAGTGATGTGGGATAATACCATACCATACCTGACACTTATCAGATTATTATAGTTTCTGTGGCTTTCACTGTCTCTTAAATAAGCTTTTAACAAGGAGATAACATGGTCTGAGCTTCACTGCTAAAAGCTACTGATTCATTCAGTGACAAATTTGGAAATTTGTTGCTAAAAATTTCTTTTGTACATGAACCGAACACCTCTACTTCAGATAAGTATGAAAGACTAATAAAACCAGGCACACTGTCTGAACTCAGCCTGAGAGGCAGAATAAAGATCTCAAACACCCAGATGGAGCTTTGACTACAGCTGTTCACTGTTCCTTCGAGTTGAAGGGGTTCAACATCCAATCATGGACGTCTCCCTGTGTGTTCTGGACATGTCCAAATGGAACAAGACTCCTGGTCGGTCCCAGAATATGCTCGAGAAATTATTTATCTCATCTGGCCTGGGAGTGCTGCAGAATCCTTCAGGAAGATCTGGGAAGAAGGTCTTCTGGCCTGGTTTGCTTGGATGGATACATGGGGAAGAAATGGAAAGATCATCTTTCTCTTTCTTTTATGTCAGTACCTGTCGTAACCACCAGATTGCAGTAAATCAGCTGGTGCATAACACAATATAATCTGTTTTTATGTGCTTTGAAGTGCTGCTGACTACATCTACCTGGCCAGGTTTTGGCGAACACTAGTTGGAAAGCTACTGGAAACAAAGATCTCTACAGGGACTGGTTTCTCAGTTGTTTCATTTTGTTCCACACCTGTCTTCTTCTTCTTCTTCAGGTCACCTAACAGACAAGGACCTGATGAACTTCCTGTTTCGATGTAAGAAAAGCCTTCGTCCAAATGGAGTCATCATAATGAAGGAAAACATGGCGCGGCAGGGCTGCAAGCTGGACCCCATCGACAGCAGCATCAGCCGCCACCTGGACATCATGCAGAGCATCATTGCCAAGGCCGGCTTGGAGGTCCTGGCTGTGGAGAAACAGGAAGGCTTCCCTGAGGTCATCATGCCGGTCTGGATGATCGCTATGAAATAGAAATGTCATTATTACTATGATTGTTGTTTGCTCCATTTGTCAGAAACTAAGAGGAAAATAAACCCTAAAGCTGAATTCACATGTTATTCCAGTTCTGTTAAAATCTAGGTTTGTGGGGCGTCGTGTAGCTCAGTGGGTTAAGCAGGCGCCCCATGTGTAGAGGCCACAGTCCTCGCTGCAGCTGGCCCCGGTTCGACTCCCGCATCGGACGGCCCCTTGCTGCGTGTCATTCCCCCTCTGTCTCTCTACTGTCCTGTCCATTAAAGGCACAAAAAGCCCAAAAAAATAACTTAAAAAAAAAAAAGAAAATCTAGATTTGTGATTGATTGCAAAAAAACAAATCTTCACAATGTCATCAGGAGATAAATCCTGAAGCAGCAGTGTGGACAGCATCATGGCACTCAGGGTGATTTTATGGAGATGGGAGGACTTTTTCTGCTTTGCGCTGAAATGAAATAAAACTTTACCGAAACATTAAACTTCTACAGAAGCACTCTGTGCGTCCACAAAGCCAGGCTGTAATTTATTGTCCGTCGACCACCTCCAGGTTTTGTATCGTGATGACATCAAACCTCGGAGCCTCAATTCTCTGTGGGAGAGGCTTGTTCCTGTCTGAACCAGAGGGTCATTGGAATAACATGTGAATTTGGGTTTTCTGTTGGGTTTCTCCTCTGACTGAATAGCCTGTATCCATTTTTGACTAAATCAAACCTTTGAGTACAGCCTGTCAACAACAATGATGTATATGATAGATTGGGATTTAAAAACAATATTTCACTATTTTATGTTTTAGTATCCAATATACAGTGGCCCTGAGATTTCAATGCACTTCAACTTAAGAAAACACATGCAAACACACTGCAAATTCAGAAAAGTTCTTCATCAATTTGACAACACATGCGCCGCAAAAGAATCACAACACATGCAAATAAACAAACGTGCTCAGATCAGTCCTACAACACAACGGAAGTGTTTCCAGGGGACACTAAAAAGTGATGAACCTGGCTGGGACTTGTTGTTCAATGGCCATTTGTGACTTTTGAAGTTAAAAGGATTGAATAACAAGTGCGTTACTGCAGGTTCATCACTTTTCATCACTAGTTATTTTTTGCCTTAATTCGGATAGCAAGAGAGAGACAAGGAGAGAGAGAGAGAGAGAGAGAGAGAGAGAGAGAGAGAGAGAGAGAGAGAGAGAGAGGGTGATCTGGCACACAAGGCCACGGGTTGAACTTGAACCTGAGCCACTGCAGTTAGGATTTGACCTTCATGCCGCCCCCCC
>NW_019525437.1:4888346-4902947 GCF_002814215.2 Seriola lalandi dorsalis
ACACACACACACTCACACACTTGTGTCCGCTGGAAACACGTTGTGTTTGTTTATTTGCATGTGTTTTCCGGGCCGCTGCATAGATACGTTATCTGGATCATGACATCTGATCACAGGCCTTTTACATTCACAACTGCTCTTGTTATTCTCACTTTGCCCACATGCATCTCAGGTCAGGGAAACCAAGGCAGGAATCGCTCATAGAGAGAGCGCCTCCAGCTGCAAAAGCAAGGGTCGTGTGACAGATGGAGACAGTTAAGCTAACGTTGAGATGAGTTTGAGTCAACGTCGGTCAGGTCAGAAGACGACATGTTTGAAAATGGAAAAAAAAAAAATCTGTGGGTGTGGAGAAAGAAAGAAGCTTCTCATCTCTGCTGCAGGCTACATCCCGCAGGATACATTAGCACCTGCTAGTATAACACATCCAGTTGTATTGTGGGTAATCTAGGCACCAGGTTTTGAAAAAAAAAATTATATCTCTGGCTGTTTTTGCTGCATTAATCAATTATTTAACCTGATATCCTCATCTTCCTTGACATTTTCTTTGATGCTTGAGAGTTTTTCCTCACTGCAGAGTAGCATCACACAACTCTGGGAATTCAGCATCAAATGTCCCATATTTTACACCTTTTCTGTGTTTTGTATGAAGTTTTCATATCCATAAGAAGATATATTTGTAGTCTCAATGTTGTTTTACATCTCAGGCTTTTCTCTGGGGTTCTAGTAACAACAGGTCGAATGAAAATATTGCAGATTTCAGGTAAAACACTCAAAGAAACCAAATCCTGCAAGGTTGAATGGTGGGTCCAGGTGGCTTGATGACTTTTTTGTTGTGACATCACAAAGTCATACACATCCTGACGGCTGGTTTAAAGGCTCAGTTTCTGAATACAGGCTGTGTGCATTTCTCTGTGGACTGAGCGCTTTGATACTTTCACAGTATTAATATAGAACTTAGACCTGCTTTATAATCAAACAACACATGGACATCTACCTTTAGACTATATGGGACCTTTAACTTTATTTTTTCTCCTTTGTCCTCTCTTTCTTCGTTACAGTAAAATTGTTACCGCCATAACTTCCGCCTCCCATCAATGTTCAAAGTAAAATGAATTTGAACTTTGCCTGCAAAACATGGTCGAAAATTTTTGTTTGTGATGCAAAGTAGATCTTGTGTGTTTGGTGCGAAGGCACTTTTATACTGTAAGAAGATAATCAGAGCCAGTAGAGAAGCCTGCTAGCACCAGTGCTAGTTGGCTACCTAAGACCTATGTCCTGCACGCTGTACAGTAGCCAGTGACCTTTGATTGTTTTGTGATTGCTGTGCATACTGTGTGCATTTACATCAGCTTCAACTTGTGTTTTTCCTGACCCAGATAAGATATCCAGATACAGACCACATGTCAATGACAATATGGCACGTAGATACTGTTGCTTTATATTGCAGGAGAAATTATGTTCACTCATTGTATTTAGCACAGGTTGATCAAATGTAAATATTAATTTTGATTTTATGTGAGAATGTGTTTTATACTTTTACTTGTAATATTGCAGATAAACAGATATTTGATTTTTATATTGATTTCTTCTGTGTGGTGTTTAAATTTAGACTGGAGTTGCTTTGTGTCACTTAAATTCCACTTGCTATAACAACATCAATACACTGAGCTGAAGTTGTGATGTCTCGCCAAACACTTAAAGCATATGGATGTAGTTTTATGATTTTTAAATGCTCTTTTCATATATAATGTTTTTCATCCCATGTTTCAAACAAAGGCTAATAGGATTAGAGAGGGGTAATCACAGTTGGCTATTACAATCAAGGCTGAAGCATAATTGCTTACCAATTTTCCCTAAATATTCCTACAGTGCAGCCGGTCCACGCCCCTGACAGTGACCGAGCTGCAATCTTCCACAGCCCGGCTCAAAACACACCAGATAATTGAGATCCTCTCAAATCGTTATGGTAATTCTCCTAAGTATTATTACTGTTATTATTTTTTTTAGACTAACAGTAGAAGCAGCACATTGTTTTGAGCTAATGACTTTCAGCTGGGCCCCTGAGGTGGATGTGGGGGGGTTGATTATTTCCTGGTTTTGACAGACAGTGCCTGCTTTCATATCTGCCCTGGCTTCATTTCAGGCCTGTCAGATGTTGTCTGCATAAAACACATCCAGGAGTCGCCTCAAATATTCAGCGTTTGCGTGCATAAGCACTCGACAGGAGCGGCGTGGAGTTGTTCCTCCCTGAGCTTTTTATGAAAGGATAGTTTGTCAATGAGGAGGCTGGCACCGAGAAAAGTACAAAATCATCAAAGTGTTGAAGGCGAGATGGCGTGAGATGATCTCCGCAGAATGTTTCTCTCGTCAGAATGACTCTTTTGAGATGTGAATAGACCAAACACATTTTCCACATCCCGTATGAATTAAAGATCAAAATGCCCCAAAGTTAAACTTGTAGGTATTTTTTTCTCTCCCCCAGCAAATAGCAGCCAAATGTGCTGTCACCTTTTCAGGAGTGGTTAGCGTCGCTGACAGTCAGGCCTATCATTTCTAATACTGCTCAATGTCCTCTGCAGCTGCTCGGCAGCAGTTTGAATATATTAGCAGGAGTAATGCTAATTTGTCCAGTCACATCAGCACAGCAGAGCTATGGGCTTCAGGGTATATCTCAGACGGCTGACAGAGACAGGAGGAAGTCAGAGAGCACAGGGGGATGGAGTGACCAACACTGTACCTAAGGCTTTTGCGATCACCTTAATATGCAACATACTGCTGGAAGCAGCTCACCTGGAAGCCAGAGCATCAACCGCAGAAGTAAAATCTCATAATATGGGATATAAAGTAAAATGGCTGGTTGATTAAGACAGAAACATTTTTTTCTGGTTTCCTTGGAATCACCACAACTGGGGAGGGACGACTGCATTGTTACCTTTTTGGACAGTGGGCAATAGAGACATAAAGGAAATGAGGTGGGAGAGGGGATACTACACACAACGATGGTCCCGAGCTGGAATCGAACCGGGTACATTGTAGTTCTTCTTAAACAGTTTATCTCAAAGTTTGTTTGGATGCATTGTTATGTTATGGTTCCCAGTATGAAGAAATGGTAAACTTTATGAGAAACGTGTATGTCTACTTTAGTATCCCAACTGTGCCGTCAGTTCAGCTAAAAGTGTCGGGAGCTGCTGAGCAGGAGCTCTGCGGATAGAAACACTGAAACCTGTTGAAACAGGAAGTTGACTAACTGTTGAAAATCCAGTTTCATCAGCACCAAAACAGAACCTGTGTAAAAGCAAATAATGTATACAAAATACAGTTAGCTTGCATATTAGCTAACAAGCAAAGTAGCAAACTAAGTAGCAAGCATTTTCAAGCTACTTTATTAGAAACTTTACACCAGGTCTGACAGGAAAGGTAGCCTACATCACAACTTGTCAACAATCATCTGTTACTGGCATTGGAGGTTGTACTAGCACTTGGATGATGTCAAACTCCCGAACCTTTGCCAGTGTTTTTCCAGCTAGCTGCGAGTCATAGTTGGGTTATGCTCGAAAACAACTAGTTCATACGAGGTGTTCTCCAATCATGACGAAAGTGTTTATAGCTGTTCTGAACCTCTGGCTGTCATAGAGAAGTGGGAGATGCAACAATCATTAAATATGGGGAAAACCGTGACATTTTCAGGCCATCTCTCCTTTCAAAGCTTTCAGAAAGTTACAGAAATGGTCGGGCACAGCTTCCCAGAATGCAATGACATAAAGGTGTGGAGAGACGGGGTTTCAGATGCTGTTAGACCATTCAACAAGCAGTTCTAATGAAGCAGCTTAAGGATGGCGATATTGGTCTTTCAACATTTTGGTTCAGAGCAAGACATCTGGACGACCACTGGCCATAATCTCATGGTATTTGGTGAGAATATTTATTGTCCCCCGAAGATGATTCTGAGAAACATTTGGTGACCTCTAACCTTTTTGTCTAGCTCCACAATCAGGTCAAAATTTCCCCTTGACGAAACTTTGGTCTGTGACAATATTTCATGACCTAATGGGTGGATTACCATGAAACTAGATGTGGATATCCATAGGTGAATTTGTAATTTGCTAAACTACTAATTTACTAACTTAAGAAACATATGGGTAAGGCATTGTTCTTTTCAGTATTTTCATTTTGTCTGGTGCAATAAACATTTTAGCCTCTCGGGGCTGCTAATGGGGCTTCAGCCTTTTAGACTTTTATTCTTTGTCTTGTTGGAAAGATGCAGCGGTGGTTGCGCCATAGCTTCCGCCCTCATGTGAAGATAGTAAACACCCCCAGGAAGCATCGGAGGGGTTATTTTCCAGAGCAGAGACATCAGCTCAAACAGCCCAAGCTTTCATCCTGAACAGACTGAGTCTTTGTGGAATCTACAGTCGACAGAAACCTCAGTCAGTCTCTGGAGCCGTGATGGTTTCGACGAGACAGAGAGAGGATGAAGCCTAACCTCCATTCCCTGGGAGACTTCAGACCAGAGGAATGTGCTTTCTCTTCATCTCCAGTTCTCATAGCAAATCATGTCATTGTAAAACAAAGCAAAAAAAAAAATAGACCTGATGATTTTTGGGCTGCTTTTTCTTTGGCTGCCCATCTGGGGTTTTAAGTCTCCCAGCATGTTGTCAAGGGTCTGAGGGTGTTTTTTTTTTTTTTTTTTTGCCCCATCAGCTCTCCTCAGCTCAGAGGGCAGGGATTAGTTACACAGGCCTGTTCTCGGCCCAGACCTGAACATGTGATATTTCATCCAGCAATGTGGGTTTGGAACATGGATCAGGTGCTGCTGACTGTAAGGGTTTAATCTCTGAGCCAAACAAACAATGACAAATGTTGATATCCTGACTGCCTTAAAGCTCATACAGAAGGTTCGAACTTCAGCCAAATATTCCCCAGGATTCAGTAAAACTGCTCACAGCAAAAGAAACTGTGCACCGCAGAGAGAGAAGGAATCATTTCTCTTCCCAAAAATGACCTTCCTGCTGAGCAGTGTTTGACGGAAAGCATTGCTCACAACAACAAAAGAAGGAATTTATTCCCATCAGGAAAGTGTGTGTACGTGTGTGTGTGTGTGTGTGTGATTCACCATGACTATGATGGAGCAATGCAGGGTCACTGTGTTCTTTGCTATATGTGCAGACCCAAAGGCCTATACACTGTAAAAGACAATGTGTATTTGTATGTAATGTGTATTGTGTGTCTATGTGTGTGTGTGTTCTGTATGTGTGCATTTCTGTCTGTCTTCCAAAACACATGAACAACAATTGTTTGTCTGCTTCAAATACGTCTTATTGGAAAAGAGAAGCTACATGAAATTAAAGGTGCAGTTTTTATCAACGGAAAAATAACATAAGATAAACATCCAAGAATAGTTCTTTCTTTACATTTTTTTTTCTGTGGTCTTTCCTCCAGATGTCCTCATATAGGCCACATCATTAGCACTGCGGATTGGCATTGGATGTAAACCATAAGGTGAATATTCAACATAACCACAGCAGAAAGCCAGGTCCATGAAGGAATGGTTTTCCAGTTTGGTGTGGAAGAACTTGATTGGGCCATGGACTTCTGTATAAAGTCCTTTCTAAGTTCTTAGAAAAGACTCACTAGTTTCAAACCAATGTGTGCATGCAGTTTTTAATGAGTAGGAAGTAATTGATATCCAATCATTCTAACCTAACTAGCTAACACAATGCTAACCTAAACTAGCATAACATATTTGTAATTTGAGGTAGATTGTGTTATTTTTGGGAAATGTAACGTAACAAAAAAATTGAATTAACAGCCTAATAATCAAGAGTCATATCAGATATTTGCTATCAAACATGCAGGTCACATATTAACAAGCTAATTTTATTTTTGTCAGTTGGTGGTTCAGTTAGTAAATGTAAATATTTACTAACAACAATCTCTATGTAAGAACTAGTTTATGTGGTGAAACAAGTTTTAACTTAGTGATGAACTATGGAGGGAGACTGCTGTATGTTTCCTGACAGTCAATGCTGTTTTTTAAGCACCATCGTCCCCTAACTTTAACCACGTGGTTATTATTGTAACCACGATGATGATGAAGGTCCCCTAATCTTAACAAAGTAGTAATTTTAACCAAACCACGATCTTCTTCAAACCTTAACCAAGTTGTTTTTGTGCCTAAACCTAACCAAAGCTTAATCATAGTGGTGTCACATCAACAAATATATTTTCCAGCAGTGACTTGCAACCGTTTTCAAAGGCACATCAGATCAGAAAACACTTGTTGTTCTAGACAAACACAAACAGCGTTTTTGCACATATCTTCCAAAATCTGGTCAAAAACCTGAAACCATGAGAGCACAATAATTCCATTGGTGTCACAATCACATGTTCAACAGTCACTTAGAGTGTCCACATACTTTTGTCCATGTGGTTCTGCTGTAAACAAATAGGTTTTGCCCCTGACAACAAACAACATGCAGGTTTTCAATCACACACAGCACGTCGCAGCTGTAAACAAACACCACAGACGATGGCATCTGTGTATATGTGTGTGTGCGCGTGTGTGAGTGTGCACGTGCATGTGTGTGGTAAGTACAAGTGTATACATTAATTCAGAGTAATTTGCTACAACAAACACCTAATTTCATTTGTCTGAGTGAGGTTTGAGAGCCGAGCCACCCAATTAGATTCGCCCACAATCCCCCGCTCCCACCCTCCACGTTGCCGTGGTAGCGTGCTGTCTTGACAACATGTGGAGCCGCTCTCGGGGCCCTCGCCGCTCTCAGTGCCCTTGGAAGCTCCGTCCCTGGTGCTGGTTTCAATTCCATAACCTTTCAGATCACGGCGTAATGAGTCGAAATGGCTCGCACATGCACATTATGCCCCGACGAATCATTTTTCCACCGAGCCAATTTACTCCCATGATTAAATCTTTTTTTCCTACGTGACTCAGAGCAGAGAGCCAGGCGAGGCAGAGGTTTGGACCGTGTTGTGTGTCTTCAGGGAGTCAAGTGTGTGTGTCAAATGTGTGTGTGGGGAGTCAAGTGTGTGTGTGTGTGTGTGAGTGTGTTGAATGACTGAGCATTAGTGGTGGAAAGTAATATATGTGCATTTACTCTCTAAAGTAAAACTACAGTAAAGTTTAATTAAAATGACCCTGGTAATTTCATTTTGAGACACTTTCTACTTTTTCCTCTTTCAAGGTGTTTCCTTATTTGTTTCCTTCTCCTTTCTCTCCCTTCCTTTTTCCCTTCCTTGTTTTTTAATTTTCATTCCTTTCTTCTTACTTTCCTTTCTCTTCCTCCTTTCCTTATTTTCTCCTTGTTCCTGTCCCTTCATTTCTTTTCTCAGCTGAACTAAATGGAAATCTTGCAACTAAACCAAACTCTACTCTTCTCCACAATTTGCACTTTTACATCTGATACTTAAAATGATTTCCTTCGATTATTTCTCTCTCTTTCTTAATTTCTTCCTTCATTCCTTGCTTCTCTTTTTATTTCCTTCCTACTTTCCTTATTGCTCCGTTAATCTTTCCTGGTTATTCCTTTCCTTATTTGTTTCCCTCTCTTTTCTTCTTAGTTCCTTCCCTCCTTGTTTCTATTTTTTCTGTCCACTTCTTCCTTTCTTTACTTTCTTTAGGCCTTTAGTACTTTTATGTTTTATAATGTAAATGCTTATTTTTCCAGTGTGGGCTTCCTCAAAATATAACATCATATACAAAATTTTTCTGATTTTGTTTTTTTCTCTGGATGCTCGATATGTTTACGTGTTCAGGTTTGTGGTCACTCTTTCAAATGAAATGATGTAAGGGATGACTGTATGAATGGCTCCCCACTTCCAGTATGTCCAAACAGGTAGATATTACTTTAAGGTGTCACACGCCAAAAAGCTTGGGAACCACTGCATTCCTTAATCCCTTTTCCTTCACTTACACTTATTCAAGTCAAATTTTACAGGACCATATTTGTAATGGAGTACTTTTTTCCACAGTGGTATTCAGAATTTTGATGGAAGAAAAGATTAGCGTACTTATTGAGCATGTAAAACCTGTGTGTGTCTGTGTGTGTTTGGCGTGGTTGTGAGTGTGATGTGATGTATTCATGAGAAGGAGGGCAGAGAAACAGGCCCCGCTGCTGGAGCCATTAGCTGCTCCAGTAAATCTGCTGGGACCTGAGAGAGTCGGCCCTTCAGCGGCAGGTATTTCCTGTCTCTTGATCTTGGGAGGCAGAGCTCATTTCTGCCGGTGGGGGTTCGGCCTTCATAATAAGTTGCGGTTTGATGCCAACAGTTTATTATTCAATTTCATTTTGTGGAGCCTGGTGTGTGTTGTGTGTGTGTGTGTGTGTGTGTGTGTCTGTGTGCTGTAATTGGAGGACTTTTGTAAAACTCCACACTACACTCATTCTTATTGGCAAAGTTTTTGAATGTTTACTGCCAGTTTTTAAAATCAATTATCCCAACAACATTCCTGCATTACAACTATAATAAGATATGGTCACCATGCGGCAAAACACTTTATTAAGGCTCCACTAATCAAATTTTTATATTAACAGTGAATAAAATGACTACACGCAATGTAAAAGCAGTTGCTAACAGTGTCAGAGAGTTAGCACCAGCTCTGCAGCTCTATACAGCCTTTTTCATTCTTTTAGACTATTTGTTTTGCAGCAAATTTTCTGTCAGTTTCAGTCCGAGTGTATCCAGGTTTCCATTAAAGGAGCTATTTGTAAGTTTTGCTATTGCTACATAGCTAATGTTAGCATTAGCAGCTGTTTACTTGCCAGTCTATAAGAAACGCTGTGAGTTCAACATCAGACTTCATGCCTTTACTCACCACTTACTTGTTTTGCTTCTATTTCTATCACTTCTTTTCATACTGAAGTTAGCATGCTAACCAGCGAACCCCTTCCTATGGTGGCCGACAAGCACGCGGCAAAACATTTTCATTAGGAGAAACAATCTGAAAATTCAGGAACGATGCAGATTGAAAAAGTACAAAACAAGCACAATAATGGAAACATGCTGCACATGAGTTAATACGCTGCTGGAAGACAAAATAAATACATTAACAGCAAACACACAAACCCCCGAAACAAATGCAACAGAAAAAAACGCTGCATATCCAGACAACACAACAGAAGTTCTCCAGGCCTCTATGGGGAGCGCTAAGTGCTTAGCTAAGCTAAGAACACCATGAAAGAGTCGACGGAAAGAAAGAAAATGTGACATAAAAAGGTGATAAAAGGCAAATGCATATGTGTTCTTTAGCAATAGATAATGTAGCAAACATTAACATCCAGTCTGCCCTGGAGATGTAGCATTGCTCAGAGGGAGAATTATAACCTCATGTATTGTAAACGCAACAATGGTTGAAGCTCTTGGCAAAACTGGTAAACAGCTGTTAATGCTAATGTTAGTCATGTGGCAATAGCAACAACTTAAAATAGCTCCTTTAAACAAGCATTACACGCTACCTGCTTTGCATCTGCCAGCACACTGACACAGTTAGAGACCAGCTGGTGAGGTAAGAGCAACATCTAGCGGCGAAAGAGACAGATTCCTCTCAGGAGTCGGTGGAGACCAAACCAGAGCTAAAAGAAAGTAATTATTTGTGTATATTCATCAGGTGTTCTCTATGTTGCTGTCTGTTGACGACCAACAGGAGTCTACCTTCACTCTCATAAAAGAAAAAAACTTGCATCTTCTTGGCAAGACACCATAAAGCTAAATTAGTCGAGACAAAATTCTTCTTGTAATCCAGAGCCTTTCATGGTGTAGCTGGCTAATGTGGAGAAGATTTTAAATGGAGCATAACATTAGCTCAGGCACAGCAATGAAGTCACACTTGCGCCGGTTGATTGGCCTCAGCTGCTTCACTCATGCTTCCCCATCGCGGACTCATTCATCATCTGCTTGGCTGCCAGGTCACTGGTAACGTCCAATCATACTGATTCATATATACAACGTGGCATGTATGACCTGACACCTCTCACTATTACTGTGCTGACACCTTCATGCTGATGCAGTTCGTTGCTGTAACTCTCAGTCTTTAGAGTTTCCAGAAACTTCCAAAAATGTTCAAAATGACCAATATAAAAAATGGTTCATATGAGTATTCGCTGGTCGAGGTCAAGACGTTTGGTTAGTTCTAGGCAACAAAAACTACTTGGTTTGTGTTGGGGAAAAAGCTAATTGGTTACGGTTGGGGAACCATCGTCATCATGGTTGAAAGAACTGCTTTCTTAAGATTAGGGAAAGACTGTGGTCTATTGGACCACATAATTACTGTGGTCAGTTATAAAGAATCACCGTAGACGTTTGGTAGGAAACTAGACACATACAGTACATCCGTCTTCCATGTCAAAGGTTTAAGAGGTTTAGCAGGACTATAACAATATTGCACTTCTGTCCTTTCTTGTGAGATACACAGGTTGTGTTAGGCATTTGGAAAAGGACCAGTGCTGTTGTTTTTCTTCAGCTCAGTCTGGATGCTTCAATTAACACGAGCAGTGAGACAGAGGAAGAGACAGTGAACGCCTCTGTCAGTCTGAGATGACTCCTCTCGCTTCCTCCCTCCCACACAGGAAAGGACATCAGCATCTTAAAGATTCTTGTGTGTGTGTGTGTGTTTTTTTTTCCCTCTCCTGGTTTTAAGCCGCTCAAAGCTCCTCAACCTCAAGCAGGGTGTTTGCATTTTGAGGAAAACAGGATGTGAACTTTTTAAGACCACACTAAAGGGGTTTATGATGGAAGGAGACATTGTTTAGTTGTGTTCCTGGGCTTGTATACAAGGGGAACATTGAAACACGCCGGCGGTTAAGATGTGAGGGGGGGAAATTTATTGGACTCACATGGACGACATTTTTAGTCAAACCTAATAGTAATTTGCCCGTCATACAGGGCCGACTGTTCCAGGGAGGGATGATAGTTAGAGGTAATTTGGGTAACTGAAAATGATGAGTGATGCTAATTGTGAAGCTAACAATCAAGTAAAATCGTGCATCAAAGTGTTTCACAGTTGAGATCAAATATTCTGATTGATGTGGGTAGGAAATACCTCTCTTTGGCTTTTTTTTTTAAATAACTGTTTACTTCTTGAAACAGTCACAAAAGGTTTATTTGCTTGTTTGTTTAGTTGCACATATGAAAGAATTAAAGAAAAAAATGGGAAGAGAATGTGAGGGAGAATCATAAAAACCCACTGGATTTCAGTGAGTAAGAGAAAGTTTATCCATGTGGCACCTCGGCAGACACCACAAGGTGCTTCACAGTAATAAACAGGTTAAGTGCATAAAAAGCAGGAAAACAATGAGACATAACAAGAAACAAATACAGACATAGTACAAAACATGGCAGAACTACACCTGAAGTCTCAGGATTGACCTGATGATTGGCTGAACATCGCACTCTGGCTTGCAGACAGCACATTTTTCTCTGCAGCTGCTCCTCATTTATTGATGACGGGCCTTCTTACCATAAAGCTGAACAACAGACTTGGACATGGAGCTAAAGTTGACATGGTGAATGTGCTTATTTACACATCGGGCAGACTCTGAGCAACATCAGCATTCATTCATCTGGCTTTCTTCATCAGCTTGTCTCTTAACTGTGTCTGTCTGCTGTTTGGTGCTGAGCAGGTAGCGGACAGTGGGTTTTGTCAGAGCTTGTTTGATGATAACAGCTGCTGCTGAGAGTGAGAACCAAAACGTTAAGGTTGCTGTCTGGAAAACCAAAGCACTCAGTGAAGCTGAGGGGAAACAATCACGTGCTAATTCTCTGTTCAAGTGACACCTTTCATGTTACACAGTCAACAGCCTCAGGTCTCTGTGGCATGGAGTCCACAAGATGTTGGAAACTTTTTCCTTTGAGACTCTTCTCCATGTTGAAATGACTGCATCCCATCATTTCTGCAGATTTGTCAGCTGCACATTCAAGCTGCCAATCTCCTGTTCTACCATGATACTGGATTCAGATCTAGAGACTGGGGAGGCCAGTTTGAAGTTTGAAACCAGTTTCAGACGACTTTTGCTTTGTGACATGGAGCATTATCCTGCTGGAAGTAGCCATTAGAAAATGGTCAACTGTGGCCATGAAGGAAGGCGCATGGTCAGCAACAATACTCAGATAGACTGTGACATTCATGATTAGTTGGTGTTAACGGGCCCAAAGTGTGCCAAGAAAACATTCCCCACACCATTACACCACCACCACCAATCTGGACTGGTGGCACAAGTTTGGGTCTATGGATTCAAACTCTGACCCTACCATCTGCTGCCTCAGCAGAAATCCAGATCCATCAGACCAGGCTACGTCTGGCTCTGTGTGAGTAAAAACTCTGGAGACTGTTGTGCATAAAAATCCAGGATATCAGCAGTTCCAGAAAAACTCAAACCAGCCCGTCTGACACCAATAACCATGCCTTTATTTACCTCAGCTGCAGAGGGTAACAGACTTTTATTTGTAATTCACTCTGTTTGATATGTATGAAACTCAGAATTTCCATGTAACAATTTAAAACTAAAAGTCCCCAAGCATTTTAGTGGACAGAAACCGCTCATTTCTTAACAGGGCTTTTATTGTGAAACACCTGCATGGTATGGTGTAATGCAACAACAGGGTAAGGACAAGATTAAAGGAAGACAAAGCAAAGTAGATACACACATAGACCCACAGTGACTGAAACAGGACAATACTAGCTAGACCAGTAATCCAGAACAACAAAGTGTTGCCAATAGCTTGATTATATTGCTGATTTTTTTTTTTTCTTATCAAAGTGGTAGAAATTTACATTATGCTTAACTCGTGTGCACATTATATGACAGGCACCAGGAGTTTATCCACCCTTGTTTTCTGCCCGGCCTGTAATTGGCCCCCAGCCATTATTGGAGACCTGGCTTTTAATTGACTCCTGGGTTTTATTTGAGGAAAAGCAGGTGTACTTGTGTTCCTAATAAAGTGCTTAGTGAGTGATGTGTTATACAGAAAAACATTGGGCTACTGTGGGTAATTGGACATTTTTATGCATACATGATGTGAATAAGCTGCACTTTTTAACAAACCTTTAGATGTTGACTGGATAAATATAATTTCATTTTTTGATGTTAATTTAATGAGGATTATGATCTTAAGTTTGCCCACTGCATTAAAAAAAACCTGTCCTCAAACTTGTCTGATTGTCACCTTAAAATATTAAAGTGCGAAAGATATCCATGTGTATTCATTCTCAGGCGCGCAGCAGGTTGGTGAAAGCCTGAACAGTGCGCCTGTATCTGTGCAGACTGAGACTCTGTCACACTTACAGTCTCAATCATCACAGTATTTATGGTGTGAGGAAATTCACGTCCGTGTGTACAGGAGCCAAGACTTAAACCTGAACCTGATGTGAGCTGAGTGATCCCGACCTGGGACCGCAGCTCGATGGCAGAAACTTTGAAAACTCCACCGCTAACCCATCATTCTCTCTGCTGTTTGCAGGGGGAGCCAAGAGGGAACAGAGGAGGTGGAGGAGGGGGCAGTGGGAGGTGGTGGTGGGGAGCTGGAGAGCAATGCTACTAATTTGAAGCAAGTTGGGTGATTTTATGAACTAAGCTGTGAAATATGACTTTAATAATGGTTGCAAATGGCAGCGCTAGCGTCTGGGAGCGCGGGAGGGAGAGAAGAATATGCTCCGAATAAACGTGTGGAAAATAAAGAAGTCAAAATTCCAGCGTTGGGATCAACACCAGCTCACCGCCGCCTCCCTCTGCCTCCGCCGCCACCCTGGCAAAGCCCACGAGCTAATGAAATGTGAAAATTCTTGTGGGCGCGGCAACTATGGGCTCAGCGAAATCCAGCTCCATAAACTGATGATTAAATCGATGTCCCTGTGGCGGGGGCTTAATTCCGTATAGACGCTGCACTTTGCCTTGGCAGCTCGCAGGGTTGAAACTTTGGCCTCAACGAAGAGGAGCAGACCGAGACAGCCGACGTCTGACGAGATGTTTAACGGGGACCACGATATGGTTTAATGGGGGCACCGCGGCACCACCCTGGCTTCACCCCTGCTCTGTGGTTGGAGTTTTAAAGCCATGATGCTCATGTTTGGACTCTCTTTTTATAGCTTCTTCTCCTATATTTAGAAAGTGCAAACTGAAAATAATGATTCTGCAAAGTTGTACAAACAAGCATTTAATCAACTCAGCCAGTGCTCTTGTTTGGAGCCTAAACGCTGGAGTAATGTGGGGCATTTATCAACATTACAGCCGAGACACCTCCCTGACAACATAAAAAGCACATGTTGGGAAAGTCCCTTTTTCAGCGCAGCCCCATGATCCTCCTCTTCCTGTGGACAGGATTGCTGTTTGTGTGTCTACACAAACACATGTAGCCAGCCGCATTTGGTTCTCGATAGAAAACATGCATGCTGCAACACATTCCCCCTATGAGAAATGAGAAATTAACGACCGCACCGCCACGGGCTGCTCCGATCCGCCGAAGCGATCCTGGGAAAGAGTTAAGGGATGTTGTTCATTGTCACATGACATTAGGAGCACCGACAGAAACTCTCCACCTCCTCTTCTGAACCGCCTCCTCCCTCCACCCCACCCCACCCCCTCCACCCCC
>NW_019525437.1:4902967-4936007 GCF_002814215.2 Seriola lalandi dorsalis
CCCTCCACCCCCAAACCCCCAGCCCTGTATGCACATCTTGCCTGCAGATGTGGCGAAACCGCAAACACTTCAAAGTGCCTCCCCTCAGACCAACAGCGTACCCTGACGCCAACTGTAAATGTCCTGGACACAGTGCACGGAAAATATTAAACCCCCCTAATTTGCAATGAACAGCCGGGCTGAAACGGGGCGGGCATAGGGGTTGGGGGGGGGGGCGAGCAGACATCTAAAAAGGCCTCCTAAAAACACTTAATGACTCATCATTCTGCTGCGCAACAAGGGAGAGTCATCTCTGCTGTCTATCGGCCAGGAACGCAGGAATGCTGCGGCTTCTGCTGCCGCTGCCGACGGACACATCTGCAGGCCACTCATCGCTGTGTCAGATGCTTACCTGGCGTTACACGCAGGAGTGTCATCAAAATATCTCCGCTGTGAGTCAAAAGGAAAATAGAGCAGCAAAAAAAAGAAAAAAAAAGAAAAAAGAAAAGAGGTGGAAGGAGAAAAAGGCCTTTTGGCTGTGATGGATGTTCGTCTGATTGTGTTTGGAGAGAAAGGTCTTAAGGCCTCTCCTCAGTCAACTTGGTTAAGATAATGATGTAATTGGCCTGGGCCCCTAAAGAGCTCCATCTCTTATACCCACGGACTATAAAAAATGGTGTTATTTTAAAAGTTGGGTTTTTCTTTATGGAAGTTTTGGCCTTTATTCTCTATTGGTTATGATAACATTTCACACAGCAGCTCTACAACATCCACATGATTAAAATCTAATTTAACAGAATTAGCTAAACCACTGATAAAATGTTCAAATGAAGGTGGAGAACCCACCGTACCTACCGCAGAAATGCAATCGGATACTATATTGATCCTCTTGCAGCAAACTTTTTGTTTGTTTGTTTACGCTGAAGCTGATGAGTAACAGAAATGATGATGACTTAAACTGCACAAATAACACCCAGGTTGTAAAGAAATAAATAAATAGTAAGCATTGAGCAATATCTAAGTGTGTGGGTGTGTTTGAGAAATCATCTGCAGCAGCAGCACATGTGCTCGCTCACATGCTTGCGTAGGCACCGTACGTGGGATTGCGTGCCTGCACAGACCTCTGCATGCCGTGTGATCGCTAAACTTCAGAAATACCCAAACCGCCGCCTCAACAGCGCAGCTCACTGCCGCTTTTCTCATGGAAGATGAAATGCGCTGCTTACTATCCCAGAGGGGCTGCTGGGAAGGGTTGAAAAATGAGGGAGGGGGAAACATGGCAACATCTCCTCTGATTCCACATCCCAGGGAACTTTGACCTCCAGCAGAGAAACCAAAATAAAAATCCCCTTCTCGCCGCCAAGCCAGCACAACAGGAAGATGGGGTCGTGGAGGAGAGGTGGAGGGAGGGAGAACAATGAAGCTTCTCTCTCTTTTGGCTCCAGATGGGTGCTTTTTTGACAGCTCAAAGCTTTTGTTCAATAAAAATAAGGGGGCATTGCTGCGCTTTGCGAGGTTGCCAGACATTGTAGGTTTCTCATGATGATGCACCGCGTCGGGGTTTTTAATATCACAGAGCGGAGGATCCTCCACCACAGACGAGATGTGGTGAGGAAAAAAACTACCACCAGTGTGATGTATTACCACTCTGCTGGGTCTTTTATTCCAGCTGACACGCAACACACACACACACACACACACACATATGCAGGCATACACAGACAATTCATTCAGGTGCACCGGTCAGGTACAAGTCAGTGTGTAAGTATACGTGGAGGTTGTGTGTGCACGCTCTTATCTCACAGCGGAGTTGGTCTGAGGCATAAAAGTACTAAGTTGCTGCTTAGGGGCCACCAGGGGCCCCGAGGAAATCTCTTCCTCTTCTTGTTTTTCTTGTAAATTTTTTAAAGATACTCTCCCACATTTTGATGAAGCAGATTTGAGGTATCACATTTCAGGATTGTGCTCTTACATGTGTTGAGAATTAAATAAATAACAAATTCAAGGGACAATAATTAAATTGGGGTTCCTACACCAGATTTTGAGACTTAAATATATTTCAGACATATAAGAAATAACAAATTTGTTCTACATTTAGTTATTCAAGGTGCTATTACCAACTTCATCATAGGATCATAACAAATGAAATATTTGGATTTGCTATGACTGATTTGGGAATTTGAGATCACTGTAAAAAAAAAAAAAAAAAAAAAAGGGGATTATAACTATAAAAATTCAACCTGATAAAGATAAGGAGGATCTTTTGATATCGACCTATTTGCATGATATGATAGAGGTATATTTGATTATTGACTAAAACTATGTATTTTTGCCCAATTTTGTGTTTACTGATACATTGATACTGTCTTTTCATAACATGTATTAATTCCTACAGGCTAATCTATTATGTAACCTGTAACATATGGGAACAGCTCTTTGTGTGAGTATTGATGAAGTGTGTAGTTCATGCACCTGAAGCATTTAATTCTTTAGACTATTTTTTATTCTATATTAATACTGTGAAAGTATCAAAGCCTCAGTCCACAGAGAAATGCACACAGCCTGTATTCAGAAACTGAGCCTTAAAACCAGCCGTCAGGACTTCTGTAACTTTGTGATGTCACAACTATATTGTAAATGCTCTCAGCTACACCCACCTGGACCCACCATTCAACCTTGCAGGATTTGGTTTTTCTGAGTGTTTACCTGTTTACCTATATTTTTATTGGATCACTCAGAACACAGTCAGCCAATCAGAAGAGAGGAGGCAGAGAGAAGCCTGAGAGAGGAGATGTAAAACTACACTCAGATGGTTTTTGGTTCTTAAAACCACAAATATATCTTCTTATGGATCAACACTTTAAATAAAACACAGGAGAAGAGGAAAATATGGGACCTAAAACTTACCTATTAAATGTGAAAAATTAAAGGGTATACCTATTCTAATCTTCTACCTCTTCATATAATTTATTATAAACTGTTATATAGTGAATAAATTAATTGATATTCACGTGGGATGAGGCAATTGGTTGCCGGCTTACAGCCACTCCTGTTTAAGATGAAAATCATTTGCCTGATGAAGGTCGTGCACCGAAACATTGTAAATAAATTGTTTACTGCAAGTCAGACAGTGTGCAGGATTTTTCAATTGCTACTTCGGATTATAACTCAACAAATTTTGAGTAGCTTTGCCACATTTTAGGAAGTGGTGACACTGTGGTGCCACAACAAAGTTATAATTTCCAGTTTTTTTTATACAGTTTGTGTCACATTTGCAAATTTGGAAGGGTTGGCGTATCAGAGCCGTGTCAGGGGCCCCGAAGAGGCTCGGGGCCAGCCCAGTGTGAGTGTGCACTCCTCTTGGTAAGTGTGTGGATGTGTGTGTTTGTGTGTGTGGCAGTTGTCCAGCTGTTGGATGGATGAGGTGTGATGCTGGCTTTATTCTCCCATGACAGAGGAGCAGCCAAGGCGCAGGGCAGCGACTCGCACGTCTCTGTCTCACATGATTCCTCACTCTGACTGACGGAGTGGAGGAGGCAAACAGTGACTTAACCTCATTATAGCTCAGAAAACTACTATGTGGATTTGTTTTCAATTATAGTCTAATTTGGAACCCTCCCCCTCCTCTCTCACACACACACACACACACACACACACACTAATCTACACTTCTCTCATGCTGGATAAGAAATGTCTGTGTGTGCAATAATAAATATTTTATGGCACAAATGGGATTCAGATCTGATTATGGGTTCAGAGAGTGTGTGTGTGTGTGTGTGTGTGGGTTGGTGTGTGTGTGTGTGTGTGTGTGTGTGTGTGTGTACGTGTCACGACCTTGGACGCCGCTAAGCCAACAGATCCTCCATTTATAAAATCAAAGTGGATCCATGTGTTTTTGTTTTGCCTCATCCTCATAAAGCATATCACACATTTGACTCACGGAGGATGGTGTAATCTCTGTTGCAAGTCATTCTTCGTGTGATGGCTTAATGTGTGTGTGTCTGTTTTCATTAAGCAAAATTCTTGTAATAATCTGCCTCTCGCAGGCCAGAGGTTAGTCGACTTGTTGTACAAAGCACGGCGGCAGAAGGCGGCGGCGGCGGCGGTGGGAAATGGTTTCTTTTCGCCATAATTCAGGCCATACTCACACGCACAGTAACAGACGTGAATGTTAACAGGTGTCGTAGTTTAGCGTAATAATCACTTCAATCATGGAGAACGGGTGTGTGCCTTCTGTGTGTGTTTGTTTTTGTGTGTGTTAAGGGGAGCAGAGATCAGAGCACGGCTTGTCTGCCGTGAGAGGCTTATGGGGAACGATGTCATGATACGGCTCTGCCTTAATGAGACTTGCTTCATTCTTTTGCCCCAACATCACACCTAAGGGGTTGTACTGTTCAGTGGCACAATTGCCCCTCTAGTCCAACCTAGTGGCCATCTGATTGGCCATACTGTGCCTTACATGCCCCTGTGTTTGGCCAAAGTGCTCCAAGTTGCCCTCTTGATGGTCAAAATGCCCATATGGTCGGGCCAAGTGCCCCCAGTGCCACTCTTGATGACCCATGTGTCCCCTTGGTTGGCCCAAATGCCCCCTGAATTTGTCAAAGGCCCCTTATGAATGGCCCCAGAATCCCTTTTGTCTGCCCAACAACCCCCGCTAACTACAGGTGCCTCTGTAGTCAACCTAAACTCCTCTCTGTTTGGCCCAAGTTCCTGTCTTGGTGGCCTAATTGCCCCCTTGGTCTGCCCTGATGCCTGTCTCTTCTGGTGGCATTTTGATTGCCCCAATAGACCCCAGTGGGCCCAGGCTGTCTGTGTGACCCTCTCTTTACCTCTGCTACCCCTGTGGTTGGCTCACAAGTCACAGAGTGCCCATTTTAATCGGCCTTAGGTTTCAAATCATCTGACCAAGTTGCCCTATGATGCTCCCTTCGGTCCGCTGGAGTGCCACTGTCTTCACCCTGAGAGCCTCTCTGTTTGGTCCACATGCTGCTATGGCTGTCCCAAATGCCCCCATGATTGCCCCTATAGTGCCCATCTCACTGGCCCAAGCGTCCCTATATATGAATAGCCAAAGTGATGTCCCAAATGCCTCAAAAGTTTCCCTGATCAGCCCCCGTACCCCTGACAGGTGCCCCTCTGGTGTGAATGAACCCTAACCCTGAATGTAATCCTGACCTTATGGTGCCTTTTCTCCATTTTTGCCCCCCTGGCCATTTGAAAGACTGTGAACACCTCTGCACACAGACACACACACACACACACACACACAGAGTGATTGTCAGCCATATCTATTACCAGTTCCATGACCATGGATTTGGTTTGCAGCAATAAGACAGTACGTGTAATGACAGCATTAAGGCTTGTTCTGCATATATAGAGTTTCAAGGAAAACGAAGACAGATGCTTCTCCCTCGCTGCTCTTACACGTCAACAGAAATAAGGCAAAAACACATTCCTGGTGGCTACGCTGGCTGTGTTTAGCCCTGTCTGTGTGTGTTCTGCTCCGGCACTTGAAGGGCCCAAATAACAGGCGAGGCTGGATGTCTTGACTTGAAGCCGAGGCTCCTTTCCATCGTCAGCCGGTAACGTGAGTAATGAGCTCTGTCAGACGCTGGCGGCTTACTGATGTTTTCCACCGCAGACGAACCTCCCTGAGAGCTGACGGCCACATGCTAACGACAGATCCCTGAATGCAAATGGCGGCGTGTCTCACCGGCCTCTGCAGAGAAAGGTGATGAGATGATTGGTGTGATACGCCAAATACAGTCTCAGCTTGAGGTTGCGACCTGGTGAAGTATCGAGATTTGGTACTTTGTGTTCTTTGGGTTGAGATTACAACATGGGGGAAAGAGAACGCCTTCAGGACCAGCAGCGTTACACCACAAGTTCACTAACACTTTTTTTTTTTGTGTGTGTCTGAACTTCTTCAACAATTTCAACTTTCAACTGTCAAACCCAGTTGTAATATCGACGTGTTAATGTGACTTGAGTGGGTTGGAATGGCAATTTGGGGGAAATGAGCAACAAGTTCAAAACTCTGAGGGAGCACAGTTGTGTTTCTGAAATTTTTAAGTTAAAGAAAACGGGATTTGTTTTTGTCAGATCACTTGGCAAGAGCAGCGCCGTGACTCCATTTGCAAAAACAAAAGATTTTACACCAATATGTTTTCAGTTTATCATTTAGCTTCCAACTAAAGTTGTTGCACAAACAGTATAGTATTATTATCTCTAGACAAAGCACAGTGGGGGGCTCTTAAAGGTCCCATATAGTATAAAGGCAGATGTCCATGTGTTGTTTGATTATAAAGCAGGTCTAGGTTCTGTATTAATACTGTGAAAGTATCAAAGCCTCAGTCCTCAGAGAAATGCACACAGCCTGTATTCAGACACTGAGCCTTAAAACCAGCCGTCAGCACTTCTGTAACTTTGTGATGTAACAACAAAGCATTTACCGCTCTCAGCCCTGCCCCGAACCCCGCCCTCCTGGACCCACCGTCCGACTCTGCTCAGAGCCTCCTCTCTTCTGATTGGCTCACTGACCTGTTGTTACATGAGCTCCAGAGAGAAGCCTGAGAGAGGAGATGTAAAACTACACTGAGATGGTTTTTGGTTCTTGAAACCACAAATATATCTTCTAATGGATCAACACTTTAATAAAACACTGGATAGGTGTCAAATATGGGACCTTTGAACTTGAGGTTTATCATGAAGAAATTCATACATAAATCTATATAAAGAGTTATAGTTGATAGAAATTGTGCTAAAGTGGTCATGGTTGCATTGGCAAACAGCTCTCCTGAGTTACATTGTTTCATGGTTTGTCATGCAGTTCACATCCTGGTGTTTGAAGATGCTGTTCCAGATTTTTTTTCCCCATTCAGGGATGAAACTTTTCACATTTCATCTCTCATCCTGCTGTCAGCCAAACTAACAGCGACTCGTTTTTACTCTTGTCATGTGGGAAGCAGTCTGACACAGACTAATGGCCCAGTTTGATGTGCGATTTTAAGAAATAATGACGCAGCGGAACAAAAAGCAGATCCTCGAGCAGTTCAGCATGAAGGCCGGGTATTGTCTCTCTGCAACAGTGATACAGGCAGTTTGGCTTTAGAAAATTAAATTTAAAAAAAAAAAGCTTCCCTATTTGTTTTACGGTGAGTGATTGTTTCCCTCATCGGGCTGTTGGAAATTTAAAGAGAAGAAACCAAACAAACAAAAAGAGCATTAAAGATCTCTGCTTTACAGGACACACCCTTTTGTGTTTCTAACACATTAAGGAAACCTTGAGGCCACTCGTAAAATAAAACAACATCTTTCTCTCTCGGCCATAAAATAAAACAAGATTGGCTGCCTCCGCAAAAAAACACACAGGCAGCACTTTCCTCCCTGTTTTCCTCTGAGAAGAATGATTGTAAATGTGTAATTAAATTAATAAAATAGTCCCGGGTAGTAAATCACTGCCTCCGAGGATGCCTGATTGCACAGCTGCATATGTGTGTGTGTGTGTGTGCATGAATGCATTTTTTGCGTGTAAGAAAGATATATGCCGGGGTAGGTGCGTGCAGGAGTGTGTGGTTAGGGGTGAGCATATTAAAAACAAAATGGCAACACAGGCTTTAAATGTTCCCCAATCCTGAGGGCAAGGCGCTCACACAGAATTACCTCTGGCGGTTAGTTAGCAAGCTGAGGTTGGGGGGCGGCGTGGCGTTACGCTTCGGTACGCAGTGCCAGTTTCTGCCATAATAAAGGCATTAAAAGCGTCTCATTAAACTATTTTGGGCACAGGGGTTGGTGTGGTGGGGTGCTAAGGGTAGGGAGGGGGCACAAGCATTAAGGCAGAGGCGCTGGCTGCCAGTGATTCTGTGCCAGGGCACCTCTATGTCACTGGTGGCTGCAGGGATGAAATTACAAACAGATGCTTATTAACGGGGCTCCAGGGGACCTGCGTGATGAGAGAACAGAGGCTGAAAGAGAGAGAGAGGGGTGTAAAAAGAAAAAGGTGTAACGGTGCACAAACAAAGCCACGTTCACACTAATGCAGATAAATGTCAAAACACTGATTAGTTTGTTTTTGGCCTCAACTCAACGTACAGCTGTATCACAAAAAGAGTTTGTGACCTACTCTGTTACTATTATTATTATTATACTTATTATTATTATATTAAATAACAGGATAAAAAGCAGTGATACAACCTCATATCACAGTGTGGACACCAACAGCCAGTGTTAGTTTCTTTAAACTGTAAATGGGATTGAAAACAGAGTGTTGCTTCAAGTACAGGTGGGAATATGAAACACCAGGAAGTGCAGTGTGACTTTACATGATACCAAGATGTTTATTATACTATAAAGGATGACTTTTCTCATTCTCAGCGAGAGCCGGGTTATCAGAATGAAGACATTCATTGAGCAGCGATGACCTTGTTAGTTTAGAGAATGGGGCGGCCGTGGCTCTGGAGGAAGAGCGAGTCATCCACTAGCAAGGTCCATTCTCTGCTGTTTCTGTCTGCATGTCAGAGTATCCTTTGGCAAGATACTGAACCCAAAATTGTAACATCGGAATATGAATATGTGTGAATGTGGCTTGTAGTGTAAAGCACTTTGAGTGATATATTCAATTAGAAAAGTGCTTTATAAGTGCCGTCCATAAAGCATTTTAAATACCAACTGACAGAGTAAACATTTGTTATTAACCATTACAAGCTGTTGTGTATTTTAAAGCTCCATATTTTACACTTTTCCTGTGTTTTATTTTGAAGTGTTGATACATTAGAAAATATATTTGTGGTTTTAAGAACCAAAAATCAATCAATGTAGTTTTACATCTCCTCTCTCAGGCTTCTCTCTGGAGCTCTAGTAACAACAGCCAATCAGATTAAGGAGGCTCTGAGTCTCTCTTCTGATTGGCTCACTGTTTTCTGAGTGATTCAATGAATATATATATCACATCTCATGTAAAACACTCAAAGAAACCAAATCCTGCAAGCTTGGATGGTGGGTTTAGGTGGGCAGTCCTTGGGGCGTGGCTGAGAGCGGTGGCTGCTTTGTTGTGACATCACAAAGTTTCAGAAGTCCTGACAGCCTGTTTTAAGTCTCAGTTACTGAATACAGGCTGTGTGCATTTCTCTGTGGACTGAGGCTTTGATACTTTCACAGTATTAATATAGAACCTATACCTGCTGTATAATCAAACAACACATGGACATCTGCCTTTATACTATATGGACTGTTAACATGTGTCTGATTAACAGACAGTAATAAAAGGAAATGCCTCATCATTGATATAGCATGTATATCAGAGTGTATATCAGAATGGGCAGTGCTGATTTGAGCCCTGGTGTTTCTTTGTTCAGGAGTTGTTTCGCAATGCATTTGAAAAAAAAAAAAAAACACAACAAAACAAAATTTTGCTAATTGTATGAGGACTGTTCAAAAACACTCCAATTAAATGTGGCTTTTTGTCAAATACCACAGACCTTATTGACAACACCTGATTGGCTGAAAACTTAAATAAAAGATCACAGGGAGCTTTGGAGGAGACAGAACAAAGCTTCATCCTGCTGAGACCAAGAGGAGGAACAGACCATGTTTGGACCAGATGCTGGTGGAGATTCAGCTGCTTTTTGGTTGTTGGGGACTTACAACAATATGAAAATGTAAAGTGTGTGGAAAAAAAACTGTTAGACACAAAAGACATCTTTGAGTGGATGTGTGTGGATAAAGTAAAAGCATGTGACAAAGTCAGATCAGGACGCACCAGAAGCAGCTTGACATGAAGGAATCTTTGGGTCCTGCTGGATTTGACCAGCGTTCTATCAAGAGCATTTGATTGACGTAAATAATAAGTAAGGCTTGTGTAGCTGTGGCCGCCGCTGTGGTGGAAAGCAGAGTTTTGTGTAACATTTGAGGTGCCTGACGATGATGATGATGATAGGAAAGAAAGTGGGCACGAACGGGCAGCACCGCCAGCCTCCACCATAGCAACCCTTAGTGTTTACGTTAAATGTGGGACATGGAGCAGCTCTGCGGCTCTGATGTGGTGCCGTGTCACCAAGAGACAGAAGAGACAGACTGAGAGAGAGGAGAGAAGCTCTTTGAGAAATGATCAACACCAACAAACGCACTGATGAAAGAGCCCGGCCGCAGATTAAAATGCCTCATTTCATGAGTAAATTTAGACGGGCGTTAAGACAAACTGCTGCGGTGGCGACAGCAGATACATTTACGAGACTGTAACTCGAATCAGATCAGCAAACGGCAGAAATCAAATTACTCGGCTGTCTCTTGTGCTCGACTGCTGCTGCATGTGAAGACGCTGGATCAGCGTCAGTGTTGACTCGCTTCCTTCTCCAATGATAACTGAACAACATCAGGATCAGTTCACATCACGTGCAAAATGTGTCTGAGCAGCAAAGACAGTTCATCCTTGGGGTTGAAGTAACTTTCTTATCAATCAATATGATGAGTGACAATCTGATCATAATACAGTACAAGTGTAAATAAATTTGCGACTAAAGCACATGTGAAATAAAAATGATGAAATATGATAATGAAACCAATAAAATAGATAAAAGACTGACAAAAATAAAGATAAGTGGAAGCTGTTTTCTGTTGGGGAGAGGACGGTAGACTGTAAATAAAGATGGATGTAGCCTCTGTGATGTCACCCATAGGTTTCTGAAGAGCGGTTTTGAAGCTCAGAGTGAGCTGCACCGATGTCGCCATCTTGGCAGTGCCTGACTCCGCCCCTAACTCCCGGTTAATCCAAAAATGGGCAAAGAGGTGAGGCGTGATTTGTAGCAAGCATAAGCTCGCCCACCTGTCACTCAAAGCGGCCACACCCTTAATTATGCAGAACTTTAAGCCTTAATAAAATCTAAACGGGTGAGTTATATAAAACCAAAGCTGTTTTTTGTTCCGGGCTGTAAACGTGTTTATTTCTGCTGTAAAGTTGGACATTTTAACATGGGAGTATGGGGATTGACTCACTGTTGGAGGTAGACTCTAGTGGTCATTGGAGGAACTGCGGTTTTTGGAACGTCAGTGTTGGCTTCATTTTTCAGCCCTGTAGATTGCCGCTAGGAGAGGACATTATTTTATCCAAACCAATCAGCAGCAAATCACATATCCGTCCAGCTGACGTCCCTTTTGTTTAACACAGGAGCTGAGGGAGCACAGTCATTGTCGTGCCTGCACAGCTCCTGTCAGGCTCATTTTGTCAGACAGGAAAGGACAGAATCCACTTCAATTAATTGATATTAATAATCTATAATCTAAAGTCCACATGTTTCTAGTGAAGAAAACGTAGTTTCTTGTGTTTACTTACTATGCACACGAGACTGTAACAAACACACATACTGTGCCTCAAAGTGCAAATTTAAGCCTTTCCTACTGCCTGTGTGTGTGTTAATATTTCCAGTTCATGTTTGTGTGCACTGTACTGTAAATGACGTGCACAGTGATATCAACACATGAGAAAAACGAAAGGGCCTGGTTCTGTTTGTTTTTTTTTTTGTGTATATTTGTGTGACTGTTCCTGATCTTTGCGACTGGTTCCCATGGTATCAGACCACCATGTCCCCCAGTATCAGCTGGCTCGCAGTGGTTTGATGATGCAGATCAGGAATCTGTCACCCAGAGCGAAACGCGTCGTGATGTTTAGAATCAGACCCACAAAATGTGGACGTGGTTTCTGAGGCGACCCGATCCCTGGATCTGATTAACTGTGTGTTTGTGGGAGGGTAGCTTGATCATTGTGTGTGTGTGTGTGTGCGTGTGTGTATGTGTGTGCCATTTACCATCTCCTCTATCTATCTATCTATCTATCTATCTATCTTGCAGAGACAGATTTTTCCTATATTCACATCAGTTGAGGACATTTGTTTGACAGTTTGGGAAAGTAAGGAAACTTTTGAAAAGTGACAAAGTAGTGAGGATGTTTTTGGAAAAATTAGGTCATATAGGAAACTTAGGACATTTTTGTAAAGACATGTTTTAAAAAATAAAAAAAAATTTGTTTTGTAAAAACTTTTGGGAAAAAAAGTGTTGGAAAGCGAGGACGATGAGAGAGCAAGGACAATTTTGGAAAAGCAGGGACTTATTGAGATTTGGGGATGTTTTGAGAAAGCAAGGACATTCAGAGGAAATACGATGGACACGAGGACAGTTTGGAACGTGACAATGTTAGTGGTGAAGTGAGGACATTTTTTCAAAAGATAGATTTTGATAAACATATTTTGGGAGAGCAAGAAAAAGTGAAGACGTAGCGAGGATATTTTTGGGAAAATGGGGACATATTGAAATTGAATTTTTTTTTTAAACACTCTTGGAAAAATGTTTGAAAGTGAGGACAACTCTGATAAACTCAATTTGAGAAGCGAGGACAGTGAACTTACTGACATATTGAGAAGTGGGGATGTTTTGAGAAAGAGGGGACATTTATAGGAAATATGATGGACGTGAGCACATGATGATATTTGTAGTGAAGTGAGGCCCTTTTGGGGAAAGAGGGGACACTGGGAAAGTGAGGATACTTTTGGAAAATATGATACTTCTTGGAGAAGAAAATATATTTAGGAAAATAATGACTTTTTTAGAAGAGTGATGACATTTTGGGAAAGTGAGGATATTCTGTCCTCTCCTCACGTCTCCAAAGAGTTAAGGTCCAGATTAGGTTTAGGGTTAATGTTAGTGCTCAGTGAATGAATTATGTGTGTGACGGTGGTTGTGGTTTTGGTCTCGGTGGTGTTTTGGGTTTTGAGAGTTCATCAACATGAAAACTTTCATTCTTTGGATCCAGTTCACGACGTCTCTTAATCATTTACGCCCCAAAAAAGTTAAAACACTTTCACATCACAACAGATGTTTCAAAGACAAAACAGCATCAGAGACCAACATTTTACCAACTGGCTGCTACTTTCAATAAAAGCTTGTTTACAGGAATTGCTTTTCTATTTCTCTTTAAAGTGCATGACCTCTGGTTTCAGTCCACATTCATGTTGGTTTTTTTTTTTTACCTCCTCTCCACTGATCCTAATAAAACTTGATTTTGAAAATAATCAAATCAGTTTTATGTAATTGTTTATGAAGAACATAAAAAGGCCTAACAAGGGAAGGTCATAAATTAGCCTAATTATTACAGCTTTTTTTTTTTTTTTTTTTTTTTGGAACAATGACTCATTATTGCTTTGCATATCACAAACACGACACATACTTGGATTTAATGTGATTAACTGGCTGCAGTGCGGCTTCAGCATTTCTCAGCCATAAATCTCTATACTCTTTCTCTCAGCAGGGGCTCTTTACCACTGCCTGAACAAAAAAAAAAAAAGAAGAAAAATCCCAAATTCACGACTCCTGTTCATTTTGTTCCCCTCGTAATGAAATCAGGTAATAAGGGCGTGGCAAACGAACCGAGTGAGCGCTCATATACAGCACAAGACTACCAGAGACTCCAGGGGAGATGTGGCACTGCTGTTCGCGGCGTATACCTATGCCAGAGACTGCTAATGGGCATTCTCTCCCTCTAACTTTGCTTGATTGGGACCAGATGTGTGTGTGTTACACTCTGGGAAATGGCTGAGATGAGAGACAGCGAGGCCGCCAGAGCCACAATAAATTCGTGGAATGGCTAATGAATAAAACAACAGCGGATTAAATGTGCCATAGCTAAAAATAATTTGATTAAGAATCCAAACCAGCGGCCAAATTGTTGGAGGCCATGCTGGAGACAGCTGTATCTTTATTTGAGCTCTGATGTACAAGACCACATTTTCCCTCCTAATGAGCTTCTCCGAGACTTCGATCGAGGTCTTTTTATGGGGATTTCTGGGCAAAGCTCGAGGCCTGATGAATCAGTTGTCATCACATGTGATTGCCTGTTTAAAAAGTCCCAAACTTTCTGACTCTGTTTAGTCAGGTTCAGCCAGGGTCAGTCCAAAGTCAAAACACACACCCCAGTTCAGCCAATAAGCTGCAAGTGTCTCCAGCTCCCTGCCACTTTCATTAATCAGACATCCCAGGGAAGGCACAGGCCTCTTCTGGGCTCGGTGCAGGACCTGATACCTGCAGATGTACAAGGATGTACAGAGACAATTAACAGTTTAGCATTTATGGATATGCATATTGGCCCTTCCCATAAGAGTGAGATGAGAAAGTTGATCTCATTTCTGTGTGTTAAGTACAGAGCTGGAATCCAGATGTGGTTCGCCTAGCTTAGCATAAAGACTGGAAGCAGGGGGAAACAGCTAGCATGGCTCTGTACAAAGTTGAAAAATACACCAACCAAAGTTCATGTTATATAATGTCTGCTGAAGCTGTACCAAGACTGGTTTTAAGTTGGTTTTAGTGCTGGAGCAATTTCATCCGCCCGTCATTCACCTGTGCAGCACAGGCTACGTCCACACTACTACGTTTTCGTTTTAATACGCCACTTTAAAACAAAAAAAAAGATCTCTGTCCAAAAGATTGTTTAGCGCCGAAATGACCTCCATCCATGCTATCACACCTGAAAACGCATACATACATGACCATTCATGTACACTGGGCATGTGAGAGCCGGTGTAAACAGGAGGCAGACTGTCCACTCTGTTTGTCCTAAACTATGCTAAGCTAGGGATCGAGGATGCACAGAGATTAAACTGAAGTCCATCTTCTCATCTGGCTCTCACTAAAATATATTTCCCAAAATGTCAACGATTTCCTTTCCGAGGAGTCCAAAGAGAGTTCACATTTGCAGTTTGTTTGGGGGGCTCTGTGATGGATGAGAGGTCTGTATGCCTCAGGCCGGCTCTGATGAACCCCCCCCCCCATTTCCACTTCTAATCCTCCCCTCGTCTCTCTCTGTCTGAGCGTCTGTCTTATCTAACTGCATGTATTTTTTATCTCAACACAGCTGACAGGCCGACTGCTCTGCTGGGGCTGCAGCTGGGACTCGGGTCACGGGACGAGGCCAAATGACTGGCCGTCAGACTGAAGGGCCTGTTGAAAGCCTGAACGCCGTCCAAAGAGCTCACTGGTGCGTACAAAAGGGCCCGCACACCGAACTGGCTGCCAGGGCGCTGGGAGCTGCGGGGGCAGGTGAGACAGGGAGGCATTGTTTGGTCCTGTTGATCCTCCTTACAGGTGGGACTCCTCAGAGTCTGGAGCACAGACTTCTGTTCAGATGGACCAGGGACACTCTCCAAGAACATTAAGAGGGTTTGACATGAGGTTGGAAAGACACAGACTGAGAGCCAAGTCCGGAGGAAATGGTAATGATGGCAGGGCCCAGGTAGAGTCGTAATTGTGAGGTTTGATAGCCTTAAGCTTTAGCAGATTGAATGATAGTAATTATATCTGCACTTTTTAACTTTTGTCAACACGTTTCACTCATATCAAATTATTTTTAATAGCATTCAAGATTCCACAGTTTCCAACGACACCAGTACGTCAGCAAGAATTCAAGGTAAGTATGCGTAAAATAAATAACAATATTTTCATCTGCAGCTTTAAGTGTGATAAATGGACCTGTTTAGATTCATTTCAATTTGTGCTTTTGCAAATGTGTAAAATGTCTGCATTGAGGAAAGTGAGTTGTTGCAACATGCACATTTTCAGTCAAAGAGTGACATAGACGACAGCCTCATCAGATCATCCTGTACAGCATAACCTCTAACAGGAAGCGTATTACTGCCACGCCAGAAAAAAAAAGGCATCAGCACCATGTTTCTAACAAGATGTTTTTTCATGCTATAACAACAAATTTTAAAGTTATAAAGTGATAACTTCAAACTCATGTTTAAATGAGGAAACGGTGTGGAGAGAATAAACTGAGGAAATATGGCTCCTTCACATGATTTGATGACGTTCTACTTCATGCTTGGGTTGAGACATGGAGAGATTCAGTTGTTATGACACACGCTCTGCTTCTTTTAGTTTCTTGTTGGAACGTGAAAAACAACGTTTTATAACAATAAACTTTTCACATTATGACGTGATACTGATCCCTTTTTTTATGGTGTGCCAGAAATACGCTTCCATACACACCTGCACATCGTCATGTAGATGTGTTGGCAATTTAACATGTTAGTCTCATGTCCGAATAAGTGCTTGAGTCAGTTGTATGTAAAAGTTAAGTTCTGTAAAACTTCTAACAGCACAAGTCTGAACTCACTGTGGCCAGATAAATGTTAAAAGTACAACAGAGGTTTTTATACAAAAACATTAATTAATTAATTAATTAAAATAAAATTAAAAATCGCTTGCCTCTTGTGGTCAAAATAAGTATTACAAAAACCAACATTCCTGACTATTTTTTTTCCACTTGCCTCTCAGGGCTTCTGTAGTTTAAACATGTAATGAGGGAAATCAAACAATGTATTATTCACCTTAATAAGAACACTAGAATAAATGTATCACTCAGTCATCATCTCTCATGCATCTCATGTGAAATCATACTATAAAATGTTCTTTCCCTTTGCACAATAATCAAAAGACCAGAACTTCCTTCTTATATTTTCAATTTATGAATGTCCAGTTTAAAACAGGCAGCAGAATAAGGTAAATGTTATTAAATTAAATAATAAATAATGAAGTTGATGAATGAGATTCAGGGGTGAGTCATTAAGGTCATTAACTTTTATAATCCATCACTGATGCAGCCTGTGGAGGAACAGAAAACAGTCTTCTTCCAGTTTATTATGTTTATTATGGAAGTTATGAGCCTCTTATTGTAACGGCCCAGTCATGACTGGATAATGCCACAACAAATATTCACTTAACAGAGCCCTGTTTGAAAAAAAAAACACTATAAAGAGCTAAATGAAGCCAGCACTGTTGTGTATTCTGTGTCAGAAATGGTCAAACACTGGTGAAAAAGTGTTTCTCTAACATTAAAGTTATACCTGAGGGAAAATCAGGGTTCAAAAGCTTTAAAACATCATTACAAATCCCGATGAAAGACAACAAGGAGAGAACAGAACCCCTGAGAGAGAGGAGATAAACCAAAACAGCACTTTCTGTTCAGGGCGGGAGAGACACACAGAGAGACTGAGAGGCAGACGCTGAGGGTGAGGAGAGTGAGCGATAAAGGGAAACAGTGTGCAAGATGTCAGGACGCCGTTTAGCGCTGCAAACCGGCTGCAGATGGCAGGACGAGAGGTCAGGGATGGAAAATTAAAGAACAAATTCAGAACAGCAGCCGAGGAGGAGGGAGAGGAGGCGCTGTGGCCGGAACGAGGGAAGAAGGCCGAGGGGTCAGCGTGGACTCTGCGTACAGACGGTTTTTTAAAACAGCAATTAGAAGTTCCTCCAGCTCCCAGCCAGAGCCATGGCGATGGCCTGACCCCTAATCATCCTCAATTTCTTTCAGGCTCCAAGTCTCTGATGCACGTCTCCTCTGATTGGCTGTTTATTCTTCACGGCGCTTCCTGTTTGATTGAGCACCACGGGCTGCATGTCTTTATGGATTGCAGGGAGGGCAAAGGGGATGTGCACACTTACTGCACGTGTTAAATCATCTACCACCACGAGCAGTCAATCTTCTATTCAAAACAAATTCATCTCCCCAATTCCCACTCCTGTTGCAGAATGCGGACACCGCTGCCAACATAATGGTAATCAACAATGGTCATTATGGAGAAGAAGCCAGTCGGAGGTGGGAACCAGAGCTGTAGCGTATAGAGCTGTGAAGTGGGAGGGGTTGCTGGTTCTCAAAGTTTGTCCTCATTCCTGATTCTTATTTCAATTTTTTCTTTTAAAGTCCTATACTTTCCATTCCTCTGGTTTTATTTAGGTTTTGAAATCCACGAGATGATATATTAGTTTTGTGTCAGTCCTTGATTCTCTCTTCTGATTGGCTGACTGTTTTCTGAGTGGCGCACAGCCACCTACAAACACAGATAATGGATTTCATCAGTTGGTCAAATTCAGACAAAAATGCTTCAGTATTTCAGAAAAATTAACTTTAGCCACTGGTCTGCAATATTTCTATCCCTGGGACGGCTCTGCAATGATATGTTGGCTTCCTGACATCCAACGATTGTGCAGTGTTCCCTCATCGTTCTTCTGTCATGTAGCTCGCTAGCTGAGGGACAGCATGACCACTTGGTGTTGTGTTGTTAATAAAGTTAAAACAACAAAGGACAGTGTTGGATTGTGGCTCCGGGCTGTGCTGGGGACATGGCTGAAGGTGGTGACTGTTTTGTGACATCATTAAGTTACAGAGTTCGTTTTAAAGGAGAGCCAATCAGAAGAGAGGGGGCTCTGAGCGTCTCTTCTGTTTGGCTGACTGCTTTCTGAGTGATCAAATAAAAATAAAGCAGATTTCAGGTAAACCAAATCCTGCAAGGTGAGATGATGGTCCAGGTGGGCGGGGCTTTGGGCATGGCTGAGAGCAGTGACTGCTTTGTTGTGACATCACAAAGTTCCAGAAGTCCTGACGGCTGGTTTTAAGGCTCAGTTTCTGAATACAGGCTGTGTGTATTTCTCAGTGGACTGAGGCTTTGATATTTTCACAGTATCTAAGTAGTAACTAGACCTGCTTTATAATCAAGCAACACATGGACATCTCAATGTTAAACACAGAAACACTCCTGGAAAATGTAACAACCATATAGGTTTATGTAATGGCCACCATCTCCCTTCAATTTTTGCTCTAGAAAGGTAAATACATGACATGGCCCTCCAAACATGTTGACTATGAGTAAGAGTACTTCTCTTTCTACAGTTTTATCTGCACCACTTCAACATGTGGAGAAATCCAAACCTTGACAGACCTGCTGTGGCTAGTTACAGTTGTTAAGCTGATTGGATAATTGCTGTTCGGAGGGTGGGCTTTTGCAGTCGGTGCCATGGTGAGTGAATTTCTCCAAATTTGATCCAGAATCAGAAGGTGAACAGATTTAAGGACTGTTCCTGCAGAGTGTCATCTTAATCTTCCGCTCACTGTTAGCGCCATGCACAAGAGTATTTGAAGCTCATACTGAAATGCACCTTTGGTGTTGTAGTTGACGTCTCTCCTTCAGTTTTTGTGTCCACAGTCTCATGCCCTTGATTTTTTTTTATTCAAAGAACAAAGAATTTTTTGACACAGTTTTTTGTTCCTGCATCAATCAAGTGAGTTTCATGTCCTATCTAAACCGCTACAAGTGCTACAACCATCACCTCACAGAACAGGACACAAAACGAAAAAGAAACATAAAATTCCCACCCAGAAAAGAAAATGAAAAAATAATTAGTAAAAACTGTGAAACATAAAGATGCATTACTCTAACAATGATATCTCCATAAAAGAGACCTTTGTTTGACCATAAATGACTCGTTATGGTGGTGTCAGTGATGCATCTATATACTCTTTAAGGCTGCCAGATTTTCAGAAAGTTGTTGTATCCTTTTCTTGAACTATAGGTGATCTTTTCATGACAAATACTACAGAAGCCGAGAAAGGCCATACTCACAAATATGTTATTATCCCATTTTCATCATCAGGGTGAAAAAATAATTGTGAGTATGGCCTCTCAGCTTCTGTGGAATACAACTGTTAATTTTCGACACCCATCTATCAGTGATGAGACGGGAATCAGAATCAGATGTTTCCTGCATGGCCACACATAGAGCAATTTTCATAAATGTAATTTGGGAATTAGTTGAAGATGTGCTGACATTTGTGAAATTCCCAAGTAAGAAAAAATATTCCTGATTTTTAGTAAATGGTATACAATATGCAAAAACACCTCAGGAACCTCAACATGCCGACATGAGTTGACACTTTGATTGATTAGAAGGACACTAGCCAAGTTGATGTTTGGAGGTTTTGCCCAGTTAATTGTCCTGGTTCCCACCCTGAAAATACATTTTGTTTAATCAGCCGTGTGTAAACATAGTTCAGACTGACTGTGTAAAACAGTGAGAGAACTTTCTCCAGTTCTTTGAAAATGCGTCTCGACACACGTGGACGACAGATCTGACATGTTGAACTTCTGAACTGAGCGCAGTCATCATGTTAACCTCCTTCTCCACTATCAGTACCGCTTGTTCCTACAGGGGATTTATACACTTCCCCCACCTCTAACCCTGATGTGCCTCCACAGGTCATCGCAGTAATGAGCCATGTGGTCCCCTCTGGCTCTCCCTAATCAGGGATCCAAGGCCGTCCCATCCTCGGCCTGACGCCGCAGCAGCAAAACACACACTGAATCCAAAGCAGTTCTCTCCCTGCCATCTGGCCTCCATGCCTGGCCCTGTCTCCACTCTGCCGGCGATTTATGCCCTCCTGAGGTGTTTCGCCTTTTAACTCGCACATAATTGGCCCCCAGATGCAAAAAAGATGTGGAGGCCAGTTTTTATTAGTTGCCAAGCAGAGGTCATTGTTTTTGCATCGCTGCGACTCCTCGGCACAGCCAAGGTTAAAAAGATACGCTTTATGTCTGTGTACCTTGACCAATTACTGAAAAAAAAAACATGGACCATGTGCAAAGTTGTACATAAATGTAGGTAATGATGGAATACAGAGTGAATGAAGGCAGTATGTGATGAATGACAAAAAAGCAATAAAAAACAAATCATACAGACTAATCTTACACAGTCCTGAAATACCTTCCGTCCTGTCTCCTGTCCACTGACCCCACCTCCACCTCCACATCTGACTCACCAGACATGATACGCCTGCTGTCAATTTGCAAGAGTTAATAGGCGATAGTCACAAGAATAGCACATGACATGACAGGAATAAGGAACTTTACGGGTTTCTGGGTAGCTGGAAAAGTCAGATTAAAAGGTCTGACATCATTTCAAAGTTAAAACCCCAGCAGGTGATAAACGGTGGAACCTGTTCTAAGGCTGTGTTCACAATAACAATTACACTGTGAGACTACAACTCAGTAGAACACAGCCTGGTGTGATTTGTTTTGGATTTGATGCTCATACATTTATGTGTAAGCTGTTTTGCTATTTGACCTATCCGTGCGTAATTTCCTACAAAAAAAGGGGAACTTCCCCAAACGCCACGGTCTAGTTCACACACTGGTATGAACACACTTTAAACGTGTGTCTGAGATGCTTTAAACCAGGGTCTCAAACTCTGCTGGCCAGGTTGTTCTTTATTTTAATGAGGAATACAAACTGTATTTCCCTCAGACTGAGTGCATTTCTCTGTATAATCAGTAACAAAATGCTGCTTGTGATTGTATTCCCAGCAAACAGCAGCTCTCTCCGTCTCCTACATTTTGGTTTGCCACCAGCATGTAGGGCACTATCAATCTATAGCTTATTAAATCAAATTAGGCTACACACATGTCAGCTGTCCTCAGCTGTGCTGAAATGATCTTTTCTGATCTTCTGTTGCTAGTTTAAACTTGCCTGCTTAATCAATGTTATGGTTTATTACAGTTCATTTTCTTCTTTATAGCACAAAACAGGCCTATTCTTAAATGAGGAACATATTAAACAAGCCACGCTCTGACAGCAGGGTGTGTGTATCCCTCCACTTTGCAGTACAGCCACTTAAATTTCATGCTGCTTTCACATGAAGTAGATCTTTAATTAACCTCTGATCCCTCTGACCCACAGGCAGCCCTTTAAAGAGCTACATGAGGCAGTGGATGAGAATTAGAGGAAACATGGAGGAAAATGAAATGAACACACTGAATGATGTGAATAAGTTTAAGCAATAAGTGTTTTGTTTTTTTTAATTCATTTTTATTTCTGGAAATTATTAGAAGCCTTATAGTAGTCAGGGTGCAAACTGTGAACAAATTTCGTTATGAACAATGGACGATTCATCTTAAAAGTGTTATCTGATTAAACATCACAAAACCATAATACAAACCATAACGCCTCAACTGGCTCACAGATACTAACATTTAGATTACGGAGACTTGTAGATTGCCTGCAAGCAACAGTAAAATTTTGTGTTCTTATAAGTCATGTTTTCTTTGTAAATATGCATAAAAAACTAAATCTATTTTAAAAATATCTATTAAGATAAACGGTAGCGACAAGAGAGTAAATGCACTCATTACTCGTTAGTATTAGTTTTTTTTCTATTTTTATTCAGGCGAACTGCAACTTCTACTTCACCGGGCTTCTTGGGGTCCTTGACGTGGCATTAATAAACAAAGATGGAGGTGGCATCCCGAGCTTCATAGAGTCTGTCTGTACATTTCTAGCTATAAAATGAATATTAACTTCAGTTAACTGTCAGCAAGTGTCCTACATGTCGTATTTTGTGGTCTTATTTATGGTACATTAGGTGTTAAGTGGTACAATGAGCGCCTGGGCTGGTTTTTCTGATGAGGAGCTGCGGAGGATGCAGCAGAAAGGTAACGTTGCTTACTGCTAACGTTAGCCGGGAAAATTAGCATCTGTCTCCGCTTTGGCTTCCCCGGTGGTTGGCTGTTTTAAATGAACCTTTACATTTATTTTCTGTAAAACCCTTATTAATCTTTGCTGCGTGCATTTTCAGACTTAGCGGGTGCCGCAGCGACTGCCCGCGGTCGGAAGCCGGCTCCAGCCAACCGTAGTCGGCAGCAGTTACAACGGGAGAGGGCCCTTCAGCTCGCCGCTCAGAAAAATGTAGGAGCCGGGTCTCCTGTCCTTCCACCAGAGCAGCAACTCACCAAGCCGCCTCCGCCGAAGGAAGAGCCTCAGCCCGCAGCTCCAACAGGTGCTCCGGTCGTCAGAGTGGAAGTGCAGCCGAAGCACAGCGAGATGAAGCCGTGTGAGAACCACCAGCCCGCAGCAGAGGAGCAGACCCCGGCTATCAAAGAACTGGAGAAACAAGAGGTGGAACTGTTAGTAAGGTTTTTGTTATGTTTTGTTATCATACACACCATAGAGGTACAGCTTGTTGTTAATGAGCATGTAGCCTGCTTTGCACATAGCACTTACCTCTCTCCAGCTGTCATTCTCCCTTTCATCTTAAGACTGATTTGATAATGTACATTATCCTGTGATTTGGACAGTGCTACCACAGCAAACCTCGGGATGAATCAAAATGTTACTTAGCAGTTTTCAGATCTTACAGATGTCTACTATCTGCAGCTGCACTCTCCTTCTTACTGGCTGGATACACGCTGCTCTATCATAATGAGAGGCGGGGCAGCAGCCGGTGTGGTCTGTTCAAATATTGGATTTAAACCTAGGTTTTGCCTTAGACAGACATGTCATCATTTTTGACAGAATGCAGACATATGTGAGATGCAAAAGTGCAACAAGATGCAGACAGATAATAAAGAGAGACACTTTTCTTTTCAAAAGTATTTTTATTGATAGTTAACCAAAAGGCACAATACGGTGTAAATGTTGTCACCATGGCAGGTCATGTTTTTCGACATAAATCAGGACTCAAGCTCAAACTTTCCACTCCCACCTGGCTCAACTGATCAATAGCAAAGTCTAACTTCATGAATGGACAGACGATTACTAATGCAATTAAAGTGCAAGAGCAAATAGGATGAGATGTAACTAAAATGGGGATTGATTTAAATCAAAATTCATTATAGTGAGTTTATATTATTTGCTGAGCCCAAAACTTTAGGACTATATGGATATGCAGAGATATAATTGGCATTCTTCGGATGCTTGAACCTTTTATGTACAGTATATGTTGAGGTTCCACCATAGAATAAACATTTCCACTAAATTCAAGGTACATATTACACTTTTCCTTTATACAGTGAATGTTATTAGTTATGATATAATGTTGTGAACTTTTAATCAAACTGCCTTTAAAGTATATATTTGTTTTCATGTCTCTTTTGGCATAAATTTGAAGGATATTGTCAGGCCCACAGCTTCTCTGCAGGTATCAGTGTAATTTTCTTTCTATTTTTGTCCTTTTGAATTTTAAATGCCTTTTTTTGTTTGTTTGTTAAATTCCCTTTGTGTCTGATCACAGACGGGAAAAGACACGTCTAGAGCAACTGCAGCAAGAGCAAAAAGTAATCGAAGAGAGAAATAAGCGCAAGAAAGCTCTGCTGGCAAAAACGATTGCTGAGAAGTAAGTACAGATGGCTGGGTAACACGGTGAGCAATATGATATGATGACAGATGGGAATGATGGCCAAAACTATGAAGGAAAAAAAAGACTCAAGATTGAGCAAAAGAATTGAATTTAAAGTTTGTCATTTTCCACAGGTCCAAACAGACTCAGGCGGAGGCTGTGAAGCTGAAGAGAATCCAGAAGGAGCTCCAGGCCCTCGATGACATGGTGTCCAATGATATCGGCATCCTGAGAGGAAGGATAGAACAAGCCAGCTGGGACTACACCGCTGCCAGGTAGAGACACACACAACATGAGGAAATTAAAAATTAGACAAAGTGTATTTTATGAAGAAGTGCCTTTGATTGCTGACAGATTATTGTGTGAGAAGCTGTACCTGTGTGTACTGTACGCAGAGGAGAGGAAGGCACTGGACATGCTGATTCAGTATGGTCCAGTCAGCCAAATCCCAAACACCTGTCTCCTCTGGCTGTAAGCTCCTGTACATCTGACAGGCCTTTTTCACAGCAGACATGCTGAGTTGTCACAGCTGTTACTAATAACAGTACCGACGGCTCAGTTTTATTTAAGCGTCCCAGCGAGCTGTGACACTGAGCCAGCAGGCACAATAGTCCTTTCATACAGCAGACATTTTGGAATTGTAACAGCAGGAAAAGCACAGGTGGGACTGATAACATTAGAAACGACTGAATTCCATTTAGCTGGTGCCAGGGTCCTGGTGTTGTGATAACTAATACCAAGGCAACCAGACATGTATCCACAGGCAGCTGCTCTTCTGATGATTATATGTTGTGAACTTGTTAGCAGTATCTATAATGATTAAGCAAGGCCCCAGGTTTGCTGGTTTCACTATAGGCAGATTCAATTCAGTGTGCTTTATTGGCATGAATGTCAGGTGGACAATATTGCTAAAGTATCACAGACAATACAATATCAGGAAAAAAATAAGTAAAAAATGTACATATATGTATACACACGTATAATCTATCAAGTAAAATCAAATAAATAAGTAAAACAAACAAGAACATTAAGCATTTGTGTGTATGTGTGTGTGTATGTGTGCATTATTGTACCATAGAGAAGATAAGATATTCCTTTATTAGTCCCACAGTGGGGAAATTTGCAGTGTCACTGCAGCAAAGTGGACAGTACAAAGAAAGAAAAACTGCAAAATGACAATAGGTTCTCTAAAGTAATAATGCTTGTATTGTTTACGAGCAATAAAGAAACAATTATTGCAACAACAATATATTGATATAAAATGGTGAGTATGAGCTGTGAGGAGACTTACTGCAGCGTGTTGTGCTGCCGTTCTCTCGGGCTGTGACATGCACTGATTCATCTCGCTGCTTCTGTGGCGCTGGCACTTTTTTCTCCAAGTAGTAGATGATTCATGTTGTAAAGAACTCCATGGATTCCACCTGTCTCTGTGGACAGGTCTGACACAGCTCTGTATATTTTATCTTTTAAAAAAACAAACAGAACAAAACAGACAGACAAACAAAAATAAATCCAACAAGTAATGTACAGCACATCTACTGTAAATCCTCTCATTTTAAACCCTAGAAACACTGCCCCCTGCAGCTGCTTTCCAGTACTCATGTGGAATGGTAATGCACAGAAACCTCCCTCAGCGAACACCGTCTGCAGCTCACACAGATTAATGCAGCATTAATATAACTGAAATCCTGAATCATTTTCTAAATATAAAATAAAATTTATGTTTAACTTCCTGCATCTTGAATCATGATATTGGTTAATTTTCCACCAAGACCCTGTACAAAGACTGTAACCTGTCTTATAATGAACTGTGTGTCTCTACTCACAGAGATCCAGTGATTCTGTAGTTGACCTTGTGTGTGTAGCTGTGATTTCTCTCTGCAGCCTGTTGTGTAGTGAGATGAGCTCCATGTCATGAACACTCTTCATTACAGATGTTTGTGTAACGGGAAGTGGAACTGACCTTCACACACTCATTACACTGGACTCTATTATGGTTGTGTTGATTTAATCAGTTGCTGAGGTGCAACATAAGACCCTGACAGGGAAATTCAACTTCTGGAAAAGTTTGACATCATCTGGTTTGTTACCACAGTGTTTCCAAACAGCGTGTGATGTTTCTGTTCCTCACAATTAAAACAATGTTTCTGTATTCTGACTCTATGGGAGGACTTGTGTCTGTCCTCTGAAGGGCTGCGTTTGAAAATACTCCATACAAGTGCCAACACAATATCTTTCAATCTTTAATTCACATCCCTCATTTTTTCAGAAATTCTACAATAAAACATGTTTTCCATATTTAAAAAAAAAAAAAGAAGCCAAAGTTCTTAAATGTTGAATTTTATCTGATCAATTGTTGGTAAATAAGATTATGTTCAGGATTTCACTGCCAACTGTTGGTGCTCGATCCTCTGTGCTACAGGCACATTTCAGTCAGCACCAAACATGTAACTTCCAACTCCAACTAGGGCTGCAGCTGCTCATTATTGCCATTTCCAATTAATCTGGTCGTTATATTTGAAATAAATTGCTCAGAAAATGCTGATAAATGCCCAGTGCAAGTTCTCAGTGCCGCCTGTAACTTCTTCCTGTTTGTGCAAAAGTAAAAGACATTCAATTTAAAAAAAGATAGAAAAACAGAAAATCCTTTTTTCTTTAGAAGCTGGAACCAGAGAATATTTAGCATGTATTTCTTGAAGAATGATTTAAACAATGTATTGATTATCAAAATTGTTAACTATTAATAATCTGATGGACTAATCAGTTATTTGACCAATCATTCCACCATAATCATCAGTGATTTAAAATAAATTTCTCTTGTGCTGAATTCTTACCTGATTTGCTCATATGTAGTTGCATTTTGACAAAAAGCAGGTATGAATAAGTTTCATAATGTGCATTCAGCATATTTGGTCGTAGTACGAGCACTGAAGGAATCCAGACGGGAGGACTTGAATTTGTTGCAGCAAATATTCAAAATGAAATGAAACACTCCTACTAACACCAAAGTGTTTATTTATTGAGGAAAGTAAAACTGAGATATATGTATAGTGTGATGCAAAGTATATATGACAAACTGTTTACGTTTTCTCCGGTTATTTCCTCACATTTGTCACAGAAAGCGTTATGAGAAGGCAGAGGCCGAGTATGTGGTGGCCAAGCTGGACCTGCACAAGAAGACGGAGGTGAAGGAGCAGCTGACGGAGCACCTCTGTGCCATCATCCAGCAGAACGAGCTGCGTAAGGCCCACAAACTGGAGGAGCTGATGCAGCAGCTGCAGCTTCAGGCCACTGAGGAGGATCTGGAGAGGCTGAAAGAGGAGGAGGAGGAGGCAAAGAGGAGAAGCTGCGCGGAGACACAGAGAGACAGGAAAGAGGGAAACGGCTCGGTGCAGAATCAGGAGGGAGCAGTGGAATCAACCAAAGACTGCAAACCTGCAGAGGAGGAGGGTGTGAAGGAGAGGGGAGGTGACGCACCGATTATTGAGCCACCAAAGACTGAACAAGACTGTGAAACACTAGAAAATGGTGTCCAGAGAGAGACAGTGGCCTCCTGATGCTCACAGAAGAGAGACAATCATTTCTCACCTGTTCTGTAAAATATCTGGACATTACCACATATTCTCTACTATAGGAGTCAATACAAAACACTAACAATAATACTATCAGATAGATTAAATGTCTTTTTAATCTGCAGGTGTGCTGTAAATCAAGGGCTGGGTATCAAATCTGTGAGTACATCCAAAGCCCGTCTTCTAAAAACAGGACTTTGACACCAGAGACCAGGTTCCGGTTTCTGCACATTAACTGCAACAAAATCACTTCGTCTTGTGTCGTCGGTACATTTTTCAATGTTAAACCAAGCTGAACAGTTTTCCCTCACCTTGACCAAGAGCTTTGAGTTGATGCTTTAGTTGCAAGAAGCACATGTTGTAGGAAAGCATATTAAATATGTTATCAGTATTTTCCAGATAAGTTCTCTATGAACATTTCCAACTTTGCTGATCTGCTCATTCAAAAAAAAAAAGTTTCCCTCCCATGTTCATTTAAAAATCCAAAAAACCCAAAACAACCATGTCACTTGATAGTAACACTTCTATTAGATGATTCTGCAAAGCCCTGGATTACAATTTGTTTTTTAAAAAATCTTGTTTTCTACAATATCTGCACATAGTAACTGAGGTATAATTAAGATTACAGAAAGATTGTGGTTATGGAAAATTAAATATGTTTAAGGTAGGGTTAGTGTGAGGCAACTAAGACACTTTGAGGGAAAGATTGTGGTTCTATATCCACAGTGGCACTGAATGTAAATCATGAGGTAGTGTATGGCCGTAGTTCCTATGGATTCTGGGCTGTAAAAAAAAAAAAAACGAAGCCAGGTGACATTATGTCTCTTTTAAAATGTATTTGAATTTGCATCTTAGTGCATATATAATACAAAATAGTGCCAATTTTAAACTGTATTTTATTCAAAGTTCATGTGAGGCTGCTTGTATTTAACATTTTAAAACTTTTCTTTTTGTAGGAAGTTCAAATATAAAAAAAGAGAGCATTGTTTTGGTATCTGTCGTGAAAATCTCCTGCAGTACCCAACTCTCTCAGTGCGTCTCAGCGCGAGCCGTCAGAATCATGTTCAGCTGCAGAACAAATCAGAAGAATATCTTGCAGCCATTATCCTCAATTGGGTCTTTTTATATACGTGCTTCCACAGAGAGCTCTTCTTCCAAACATGTGGTTTTACAACCCATGTGAATTATTTCTCTGAGCAAAGGTTGAATTCAAAAGATGACTGTTTTTGATTGTTGTCTCTCTCTCTCTCTCTCTCTCTCTCTCTCTCTCTCTCTCTCTCTCCTTTTTTTTCGGGGGGGGGGGGCAAAAGGAGGAAAGATAGGTCCTGTTTACTTCCTGGATGGAAAGTGTCTGTTTCATGAGGACAGAGCTGAGCATTAATCCGTTTCTGTTCTGAACGTAAACCCTCCTGTCTTATAGATGAACATGTTAGCTGGCGCTGGGCTCGTGTTTCACAAAGCTAATTCTCGTCTTGTCAGTGCAGCTGAGGAGCAGCGGGCCTCCTGAATGGTAAGATGATATCTGTTAATGTATGTACGGATGCTTTCAGCTGCATGTGTTTCTGCAGACTTACACTACACTTTACTTTCTGTCGCTGCACATGGTGTCTGGAATAATATATGACAATAATGTAAAGTTTAACTCTGAATATATATATATATATATATATATATATATATAAATATGTGGGCCTGACCAAAGTCTGGTTTTGTAGTTTGAATGTTCTGCAGTAAATGCCTGATGCATAGTAAAAAGTAATTTAAATGGGGTAAATATTTAAAAAGGTGATATTTCGATATACACTCCAGGGTGATGTTTTACTAAAATAAACTTTCAAGAGCACATTTCCTCTTGTGTATTTTGTCCTCACTCTATCTTTTTAGCATTTAGATCATAAGTTAACTGCATGACTGAAGCTCGTGGTCCTGGAAAGTATTTACACCAGGGTGGGGGGGGTGGTGGTGGGGGGTGGCACTTTGGGACTCCCATGGCTTTTTCAAGTCGTTTTTTAAAGTGTAGTAAGTGTTTCTGTAAACTGCTTTGAGATTTTACAGCGCTCTGGTCACATCTGGCCATCTGAGAGGAGAGGCCGTAAAAGCAGCTTTTTTAATTAGTCGGGAGGTAGAAGCTCAGAGAGGGAGAGTGACCACCGGCCCGTCTGTCCCCGCCGAGACTCCCAAGGTCAACGTTTGAAGTCCTCAGGAGCAGATCTCACCTCCCGTTATCCAAATTCAAAATGTACTCGGGGTAAAACAAACTTAATTACGTCATTTCTACTCGACTCTTTGTTTTTTCACTGGCGGGATACAGTACATTTACTCAATTACACTTTCCTGAAGTTTTATTTTCTGCTAGTGCTCTACATGTCAGAGGGAAAGATAAGATGAATCGTAAATTATGCATTAGTGCATAAAATGGATATCGTGAATTTAGTCAGTTACTGAATCCTAAAAATCTTTTTTCTCTTTTTCTTTTTTTTTTTTTTAAAGTGAAAAAAATCTGCCAGTGTGGTAAAACATTCCAGTTTTCTCTTTCCGTCTAATTCCAAGCAGACATTCACTTATCAATCAAATATTTTAAACTATTGATCTAGATTAAAGATATAAGTTTAAACATCCTTATTTTTCCAGATCCTTGAAGAAAATAGGTTTTAGGTTTTAGACTTCATCTGTCCTCTGAGGTTATAAAGTAATTAGAATTGACTCCACCTCCACTGGCTACAACAGGAAAATGCTGCTCACGTGTTAATACATCAATAATCAAAATCAATAAATCTGTTCAGAAAGGGGCCATTGCTCCTTTTGCAGGCCTTTAACTTGAGAATATTTGATCTAAAGCCCCTCGGTGAATTTATGTAGAAATGCGTTTTGCAGCTTGAACTTGGACAAACTTGTGCGCGCGGATGTTTGTTTTCTTCCACATCTTCCCATGATCCACCTCACTGCTCAAGTTTAAAATGAGAGTAATAACAATTGTCACGATCGTTTGAGAGAACTCCTGGGAGCGGGATGCTTGAGAAAAGAAATGTGCTCTGGATTACGACAGAGAAAAATGAGAAGATACAGACTGCGGAGATTAAAGCATCCAACCGGGCTTCAACTAGAAATCGCTTCTACATTGGAAATACATTTCCATCCTCGTGTGTGTGTGTGTGTGTGTGTGTGTGTGTGTGTGTGTGTGTGTGTGTGTGTGTGTTGGGCCGGACTTCAGAGAGCGCAGGGTTTATAAAGTAAAGTGTGATTTATGTGGCGCTGGCGTCCCCCGACAGGTCGAGAAAGACCCTGAAACCCGAGAAGTCCGAAAGCCGAAGAGAAAAAACCAAAAAAACACAAAAAACCAAATCAAGTTTTTCTCAAACTCTGAGCATCTGGACGCGCCAAGCTTCACCTCCATCAACGAAAAATAACGGAATCAGTCAAAAGGAACTGTTTCTAATGTGATTTTAAAATATCCTGTAGGGTGGGTTGAATATTGTACTCACTGCCCTTCCTTCTCTTTTAATTTGGCAATTAACAATATTTTGTCCAGATTAATTTAGTCCATGATTGTTGCTGAATTAACTTCAGTTCAAATAAGAATCCACTGGTTGACTCAACATTAGAAAATATATTATTATTAGAAAATTAGACCCTTTAAACCAAACATTTAAAGAAATTGTAATAGAATCTGACTCCTCTAATCGGCTGCGTGAATAACTGCTGGAGAATAAATGCACTTCTTGCACAAGTGAACAAAGATGAAGAAATCTATGACATAATAAATAAAAATAGAGTTCAACTTTAAATATAAAATGAAGCACGCCTTCAACACAATCTGCACCAAGACCCAAAGAGAAAAAACTACAAATTAATGGATTTATTTATGGAGCCTGTGTCCTGTGATGATCAGCTGTAAATGGCCCCTGGTTGCGGTGTTGTACCGCCTCCTCTGAGTGGGCTTTTCTTTTCTTTTTCTTTCTTTTTTTTTTTAGAAGGAAGGGGGGGGGGGTGTAATAATGAGAATCAGCGCAGCTGAATTAATTTCACACGGCCACTTGCTCTGTAAACTTGTTTTAATCAGGAGCAGATTTGCTTTTTTTTTTTTTTATGTCGGAACACCACAGACCGTTTACAGTTACAACAGTGCAGCGTGTTCGCCGCCTGCAACAATAGAAACACAAGCAGTCGTAAAACACAAAGAGGACACACACATACACACACACACACACACACACACACACACACACACACACACACACAAACACAGAGTTCATATAAGCAGGACCTGCGTTCGCTCGCTAATAACTACAATTAGTGACGGTGCAGTATTTACATTCATGTGACAGCTGGGATCCAATCAGAGCTCAGGCCTGTATCTGTGTTCTCGTGTGAAAATCTTGTATCTCCCAGAAGAAATCAACTTCTCAGTGACACTGAAATCAAACAGTTTGGTTGCAGCTCGATGACAGTGACGGAACTTATAGAGACTTTTTTTTCCCCAACCATGTGATTTAAGCGTTTTTCCGACATGTTGAGGGGGAAACCCTGTATCCCCACATTTTGGAGATAATCAATTTATATTAAGTACATTTTTTGATAGGCTATTGATACTTAATCATAGGCTGCATCACTAATTTAACATTGAAAGACACATTTTCTCTAAGTACATTTTAATCTTAATATATAGGCAATTTCTAAATTAAAAGTTTGTTGTTTTTTGTTAAGCTCTCATAAAATTTAATGGAAATGTCAGAATCACATTTATTTCTAAATTAAGTTTAGACTTAAGCTACAAGGATTTTCTTAAATAAGAGATAAATAAGATTTATAGTATTAAATTAAATAACAATTGAGATCTTTATATCTTATAAGATAAATATAAGATTGTATTACAGTGGCACAAGAAAGTTTGAAAGTCTAACTATAACGTTAAAAGCAGTGTGTTTAAATGTAGCCTAGAGCTAAATGAGAAGAAATTCAACTTAATTGACCTTGCACAAAGTAATAAGTTTAACATGTGACAGTATAAAGTATATTGATATACAGACAAACAATTGCACAGAACGAACAATAAACCAGTGCAGTGTAATAAGAAGTGGTGTATTCATGCTTTGCTAATATTCCAGATGTAATATATTTATTCAGAAATGTTTATGCACAGTGCTATTTCATCTTTTTTTCAGTGCTATAATATATCCTTTATTTTACTCCTTTACTTTTCACATTAAACTGATTAATCAGTTAAACTGATTAATCAGTTTAATGTGAAAAGTAAAGGATTGCGTCATTTCCCGCACATTGTGCAGGTTTAAGAGCCTTGATACCTGCAGGCCGGACATCTGAACCAGGTCTGACATGAATGCAGTTGTCGTTCTGAGGCTGTTGGTCCAGTCCCGACTCTCCAGCCTGAAAGCTGCGACCAACTCCGAGTCCGTGCGAGAGATCTGCGGCTCAGCGGCGGTCGGTCGATCGGTCGCTGCGATGAGAAATCCCGATGCAACCGCTGCAATCAGGCAGAGAAGGGAGGGGG
>NW_019525437.1:4936027-4936887 GCF_002814215.2 Seriola lalandi dorsalis
GGGGGGCGGCGGGGGCGTGACTGCAACATATGGTTCCCTGCACAGGATGTAAAGAGTCAACAAGGAGGCCATTTACTTCCAATTAGGGAAATAAAACAGGACAGGGGCCAAAGCGCTACTCCAATCAGCACCAGGGGTCACTGGACAGCGGCGGCAGGGCGGCAGCCCGGGACCGCCATCATCATCATCATCATCATCATCATCACAATCATCATCCTCAGCCCCAGCCAGGACTGCAAAAAGGCACTGAGCTAATGTAGAATCAGCAGAAAGAAAACACATTAAGAGCTTGATTGACGGGTCCGTTGGAAGAAATGTGGACAAAAATACCAAATGCTCTGCATTCACAACTCCATAGTGCAAAATAAAACCCGGTGCTATAGATAGGCTACATTACTGGATTATTATCAGTTGTACTTTCACATTGAAGTATCATTTGAATGTTGCAGCTACATTTTTTTTAAATGTAAACTACAGCAAACTTAGTCTAAATCTAAATCTGTAAAGTAGCTACAGCTGACAGAGAAATGTAATAAATACACAATATATATGCACATACTTCAGGTTTATTATGTTTTATTTTTTATCCTTAAAGACTCAATGATCAATCAAACGGGTATCTCCACTTCAGTCCTTTTCTGATGTTACTCACTCATTTCTGACCGGAAGCTAAAATACTGCAGTGAAGCCTGGATCACCTGCTTTACTGTAAAAACATTTCCTGTACAAAGAAAAAAAAAACATTATGCACTTACATGTGCTCTCACCTGCCCGCTGAATTCTCCTCATTAAGATTTACACCTCACCTCAGAGGGTCAGCAGGTTTTCTGTGGGTTCAGCGTTCAGGCTACCCCCCCCCC
>NW_019525437.1:4936907-4938901 GCF_002814215.2 Seriola lalandi dorsalis
CCCCACTCCCCCGATGATGGACCAGACTACAAACCAGCACAGACTAAACCTAATTATCCCTGTTCAGGCTTTTAGTCCTGACATGAGTTAAAGTGTGGAGTTTCATGACTCTGTGATCACGTTCCACCTCAAGACTCGCAAAAACCAATTTAGTGAAGCTCTGTATTAATTTACGATCATCCCTGTTGTGCAGTTCAATCCTGTATCAGAGAGAGAAGGATCAGTCTCTTAGATTTATGTGATGTACTTTTGTCAGAGTTAAATATCAGCCCAGAACCAGAACCTGCCTGTCAGACTCTGAAACTGCTGAAACACTTGGAGCCTTTAATAAACTTCTTTTTTTCTTCTTTTTTAGATTTAGTGATTCAATACAGTCAAATACTTTGTGTTACAGATGAGAAATGCTGCCTCCTACAAAATATGTTCAAATATTTCAAAAATAACAGATAAATAACTAATTGGCTTGATGCAAAGATCTGGAGACACACACACGCACACACATGCACACTCACTCACACACTCAGAGGCTTTCATTTATGTCTGTTAGACACAGAAAACCAGTGCTGATGTGCTAACACTGTACCCCGACTACTCATCGTGTCGTTTAATCAATTCATACATTATTCTTCTGATTTTGACATCATGACACTTCAGTACAATACATCTTAACAACCACGCGTTAGATTCTCTTGATTTCCGGCCATCTAGTATGCGTGCGTGTGTGTGTGTGTGTGTGTGTGTGTGTGAGAGAAAGAAAATTTATTTTTGAAAAATGCAAAGATTTAAATTATTATCATATTCATATGTATGAGCTGCTGTAAGTGAAACTGAGTTTGTGACACTTTGACACGACCGCACCGACCTCTGTGTGTGTTGCTTCCTTTTTAGATCCCGCAAAAGTTGAAACATCCTGCAGGTTGGAAGCAGATTTGATCCTCATGTGGTCACATCGATCGTTGTTAATTTGAAGGTTCAGTATATTAACAGACTAAGCAGCTCCGGTCTCTGGCCGGATTCGGCACATGCAAGATGTTCGGCCAGTATGACATGACTTGACAGTTCAGTTGAAGTCTTCAGAAGTTGTTCCTTTTGACTGAGATGATCCTAAAATCGTGTTTGACTTTAACTGTGAACCTCTGAAGTGATCTTTTACTGTGCACGAACACTGTGTTTCACATCCTCCGCTGTCATTACTGAGTCATCGGCCTTTTACCCATTTACCTATTGATCTGTTTGTAATCATCCTCTCTCTGCAAAGCACTTTGCTCAACATCTGTTGTTCTGTAATTAACTGGACAGAAGTTACAGAAGTGAAAGCTTAGATGTAGTTTAATTCAGTAAATGAAGCTCATCTGTCTGTAGCTTTAACAACCTTTAATATCAGCTCTTTGTTGTGAAGTTTACGACGCTGCTGTTATTTTGTCCAAAACTAAATCCAGCCACAAAAATGCACAAACTGAACTCATTGTCATCCTGCTGTGGATATTTATCACTTCAGCCTCTCCTTGCTGCTCACATGCAGCTCTGCAGGATGGCATTTTCCTCCCAGAGATGTTTGGACGTTTCCATTCGCCACAGACAAACTGTAGCAGCCGGAGCAAACAGGCCACTTTCACATCGAGCGCTGAACAAAGAGCAGGGGGCCCTGGAGGAGAAGACTGTGAGTCTGAGACACGGGGAGGCCTTTTTTTTTTTTTTTCTCTTTTTCTTTTTCTTTTTTGCCCTAGCTGGCACTGGAATGGACTTGTAGGCAGGAAAAGAGAATCTGGGGGGAAAACTAATGATGAAAAAGTCTACTCTATCCCTGTGCCTTCATTAAATACATGGAAAGAACGAGAGAGCCACATCTGGATTCAATCCGCGTCCCTTTGATGGCATCAAGTGTTCTTTTCCCAGATCAGGGGGCTGGAAGCTACGGGATGTCTATGGCAGCTCGGAGCCCAGAGTCGACTCCTGCCATCTGAACACATGAACGCCCCCCCACCCCCCACCCC
>NW_019525437.1:4938921-4949579 GCF_002814215.2 Seriola lalandi dorsalis
CCCTTCCTCCTCCTCCTCATCACCTCCACCATCCAACTCCCTTCATTCCTTCACCCCCACCACCTCCCCAAACTGAACTAACCGACACTTCAGTACCAACAGTGAGGTGGACGTGGAGAGTTTAGAAGTCTTTACTTTCATTTCAAGACTTTCTGTTCTTTCTGCTCTTTCTGCTCTTGAGTTCAGATTGAAATATCTTCCTTTTTTTTTCTACATTTACTACATTTATCTGACAGTTGGAGCGACTCTTTACATTACATATTCAGAGAAGAGCCTCTAAAATACAACACCAAGCATTTTAAACGCAAACATTTTTGTCCTTTTATCTGTTAGAAGAAAGTAACGTCCACTTGTGACCCTTCATCATAAGTTAGGACTTAGACTGACTTTCCTTCTCACCTGGTGCATTTTCTAAAGGCCTGAAGAGGCAGACGTATCCAGCATCCAGGCTGACCCCTCATTCTCGTCTTTCTCTCTTTCGCTCCTTTTCTTCCACCTTCAACTGATCTGAAACCACGACGTAACATCGGATATATCTCCAGTTTTATGTCCATAACACTTTGAGAGAGAAACTATAGTTTCGATGCTGTAATTTAAAAACATTTTACTCTGGAAAAATGAATGTTAATTTCTCTTTCAGCACCTGCCAAAGTCAGATGTAATTGGAACTTTTCAGCGTCAGTTGATGGAGTGAAGAGCCCTGACGCTCCTCCGCCTCTGATTGGCTGAGCCGCTGTAAAGTACCTGGGAAACACACACCTTTCAACTGCAGCTGCTGGATGATGACCAAGAGGTGCGTGAACAGATAACTGTCACTTCACTTAGATTAACCTCGTGCAGGAGCCACATTTTGCGATGATGACTATAGAGGTCGAGAACTCCTTTTAGATCAGCCGGTTTGATTATTATCAATAAAGTAGATGACATCACCAATCATCAGTCTGATGAGGCCTAATATAGAGACTGAACCAGACAGGAAATGTGCTGCAAAAGCAAAATTAGGACATAAAAAAAAAAGTCCTGCAGAGCTGCAGACGTGGTGATAAACCTCCGTGGGTGACAGCTTTCACATCACATGTCATTTCATTCACTGTTAATCTAAAATGATCTGTACCGCTTCACAATGAGACTACCCTCATGAAGGATTTAGAAAAATGTTTAGGTTATTAATTTGGTTGCTAACACTTTATAAATCCTAAATAAAAAGATATAAACAAGTTATCAAAGTTTTGATACAGTGATGCATGGTCACTATTTGGCAAGATAGATCAAGCTTAACACTCATTACTCTTACTAATGAGTTACTACCATTTATAACTGGTAAAAGGGACTCTTATTAAGTGTAAAACCCATCACTGTATTAATGAGTTACCAGTTATAAATAACAGTATCAAATGACCAGGATTAATCTGGTCATTTGATCTGCCATAATTTCATCTGCTATAATTTGATCTGTCAAATGAAACCTTTCGACCGTTAAGATGCTGACGGTGATTCATTACTAGTAACTTAACAAACATGTGATGAGGCAGCAGGTAGAAATGCTGGAGGATGGAGAAAACAGAGGAAGCTCAGTAACTAATGACATATGAGGCTGAACAGTACAGATACATGTGTGCTCACTATTTGGCAAGCAACAGCTCACCCTTTCTATCTAATGTGTTATAACAGCTTATAAATATTTATAAAGTGTTAACGAGCTAATTAATAAACTAGTTATAAACCATTCATTAATCCTTTATAATGGTAGTCTGTTTAAAGCATCTTCCAAAACGATGGTCAGGACTAGAGCCGCCTGGAAGCAAGTGAAACATTCAGCTCCACATGCTCCTCAAACCCTTTTTAAAACACTTTGCATGACGATGTCAAAATAGTATCAACTGAAACCAAAATAATATATTTTCTGAGCAGCAGTGATGTGTAACTTGCACTTTCCTGGGGGGCCCCTGGTGGCCCTTAAGCAGCGGCAGCTTATAGTTTGCTTTAAGTCACAATCACACTTTATCATTTACATTTTAAATGGTGGATTCAGGCGCATCTATGTTTCAGTTTCCTTCATGTGGACGCATCTGTGGAGAGACTGACTGGCACGGGTTATGGTTGATTTAATTGGTGGCAGACCGCAGGGACAGTCAGGGTGGGTTTATCAACACACAAACAGTGATAAGTGTGTGTGTGTGTGTGTGTGTGTGTGTGTGTGTGTGTGTCCCTGCTCCCCTCACACTCACAGTCATTATAGGTTGTGAGGTGGTTTTTGCCAACCAGGGTGACAAAAACAGGCAGGAGCAGGGTGTTGATGGTGCTGATGGTGATGTTTCTGCTGAAGGGGGGGGGGCAGCTCGCGGTGGGGGCCTGTGAAACGTCAGACACAGCATAAAGGCATTGCCACGTAATTACGGGGCTCCTATTATGAGTGTGTGTCCGCCCTCGCAGGGGCCGCAAAGTTTCTTCAAAAGAGAAAGAAAGAGAGAGAGAGAGAGAGAGAGAGAGAGAGAGAGAGAGAGAGAGAGAGAAAGAGAGAGAGAGAGAGAGTGAGTCTGCAGCCTGGAGGCGCGGCGGTAACGTCCTGCCTCCTCGCGCCTAGCTGCCGCTGAGCAAGCTTTGCGCACACACGGAGCTTTGCGCATCTGGTCGTCATCATCATCATCAGCAGCAGCAGCAGCAGCAGCTCTTCCTGCTCAGATGTGACTCAACCAGAGTGGGAAGAGAGCTCTTCGTCTTCTTCTACTTCTTCGGGGAACTTCTCTGACAAACCTCCGTCAACGTCGCAGGAGAAAGAGAAGCCGTTTCTTCTTGTTTGCCGCTGACGCGCTGCGCTAAATGGATTGGCTGTAGTTGGGGGTTTTTTGTTCGGGAAAAGCAGGCGAGGAGAAAACTTTGCTGAAGTTTGTGTGTGAGAAAACTCCGCGGCTGATCTGGATTTTGAACAGACCCACTTTCTGCTCGGAAGACCCGAGTCTCCCTCCGGCTGGTTCCTGGACACCGCTGCCTGCGCGTTCTGCATGCACGGATCTACTTGGCTCGCTTGTTGTTCTTTTTTCTCTTCTACTCACCGCTCCGTTTTTTCCCGCTGTTCCCCACTTGCGTCATGACTTCTAGCTATGCACATGTAATGGACAGGCAAGCGACGATATCAAACCGCCTGGAGAGTCCTATCACGTCTAACCTGGACAACCTGCAAGCCAAAAAGAACTTCTCGGTCAGCCACCTGTTGGATCTGGAAGAGGCCGGAGAAATGGTCGGCACCCAGGCGGACGAGAGTGTCGGGGAGGCGGGGAGGAGTATGCTGGAGTCGCCGGGGCTGACCAGCGGGAGCGACACGACCCAGCAGGAGAGTAAGTTAAAAGCAAATCGGCAAGAGCTTGAACCCAGACTGGGACTGAGCGGAGGAGGATCAGGAAAAACCTTCTAAATCTGTGACTAAAAAAAATCTTAAAATCCCTCCGCGGTGCGTTTTAGAGCAGATGTGAAAAACACACGAGCTGTGGAAAACACAGTAGATTACATTTCACGCAAACCGTCGCTCTAATGACAAAAAAAAAAAAAACTAAATTCATTTGTTTTCATTATGTCCTGGCGCGTGTCCGCGTGCGGAGCGCATGAATGGGGCTCTGCAGAAAAGCAGCGCGCATGGAAGGAATCCTTTAGTGAGTTTTGGCAATGCATCATCCCCGACGGCCTCCCCCCTCAAAACGGCCATTAATTTACCATTAACACTTTGATGTCAGTGAGGTATGGTGATGTTGGTGGACATGGTCAGTGAAGTAACCTCGCCAGTCAAACTCGGGGGTAATAAATCTCTTTCATGACTGTTGACCCAGAGGAGGCCACTTTTTTTAATCGTGAGGTTTTAGATCTTTTTTTTTATTATTATTATTAAAGAGGAAAAATCGAAATAGGCCGGAAAATTTTATTTTGAAAAGAGTGCGTCACGCGATGACTGCGCCACGTGCATGACAGTTTGTAGTAGTTTATCATGAATAATGAGAAAGGCCAGTTTTTCAGCAACCAGAGTTCCTCCGTGTGTGTGCGCAAAAATGGGGCCGATGTAACCGGAGTCTGGTGACTTCAGTGGCGGGTGCTGCTCGCTGAGCGGCCGCTGATGGCCCACCCTGAAAATAAACCTTATTATAGGCCTGTTGTATTAAAGCGTGCTGTTGCGTTCATGAAAGTCGACTATAACTTGGATGAAACCCGCCGCTCGCACTCTCCTGCGCGCAGTTGGGAGAGTAAATACACGCTCCCTCCTTCCTCCTCCTTCCTCCTCCTTCCTCCTCCTCCTCCTCTTCTTCTACTCAAATGGCCATTTGCAGAGCTTGACAGAAACGTTATAGGCTTTAATGAGTGTTATTGTTATTTTTTTTAAAAGGCTAAAAAAAAAAAAAAAAAAAAATCGGAGCCGCGGGTGTGAGAAATATGCGGGAGGAAGTGGCCAGGTCACGTCGTTAATTCACGGTTATTTTCGGCCTGTCAAACACTTTCAGAATATCGGAGCCTAATCATTTGTCATAATTACCGCGCGTGTCCTCGCTCCAACAATTAAGGAATCAAATAACAAGCGTCTCATCAGCTCTTATTTTGTGGTGTGATGACTTTAAAAGCAGCAGACGGAATCCATCAGCACGGCTTCAGAAAGCAAATATTGGTTTGATGAGGAGAAACATTTGTGGTGATTTTTCGGGCTTTTGTTGCGCAATGTCGAAGAAAGCGTTCGTTACAGTGTTGTTCCACATTCATGAAAGATTCAGACAGAAATAACGACAAAGTGCTGACTCCTAATTTACACAATCCGCGCTTTATTTTTCCGATTTACTGACAGAAACGTGAAGGCAACAGTTGGCCTGAACATTTTAGGGCATTTTAATGTTTTTTTTTTTTTTTTTCTATGTTGCACAAATATATTTTTACAGGTCCTGTTTATTTAAAATATATAAAACGACATTTTATTGTGTAAAAAACCTGTTATTGTTTTAGGAATCAATAACCACTCCTCTCCTTAATTACTTCTGGCAGGAGGACTAATTGACTTTCACTGATTGCTACTAATGAGATCAGTCTAATCACACGTGTTGGCCACACTTGGAGCTGCAGGGTGATGATGATGATGGTGATGATGGTGATGATGAAGGTGGCGGGAATGGCTTTGATTTGCTGTTTTAAATGTCACCCTGCAGGCTTAATTAAAAGCTTTCGGAGGCCAAACCGCCGCCTAGGCTCAGGCTCTGCACCGCCGTTCAAATAAACACAGTCCGGAGGTTTTAAAGTCTATCTTTGGCAAAACGAGATTTGGATTTTATTTAGATCTTTTTATCCACTTGGAAGAAAGTGCAAGAAAAAAATGGCACTGGGATCCAGAAAAGAAATCCATCTCATCTGAGGCTGCTATTGATATTTATTTATTTTTTTAGAAATTCCTTAAGATTTTATTAAATGTATTTTTTTTTTATAAAAACAAAATTAAATCTGCACTTCACGCGCAATTTATTCTCCAGTCAGACTTGCAGCGCCACATTTCTCTTTTGAATAATATAGATGATAAAATAGCCTATTTAATTTAATATATATATGTGGGCTATAAATGTATTAAATAAAATATTGAAAAATATTTAATTGATACAAAGAAAAATCTGTAAAGTGTTGAAACATCCCTAAATACTTTTATTTTGACATGTGACATGTCTAATTCATTTTGGCACTCTGTAATCAGTTTTTTTCAAATTATTCTTTCATGATCATATTAAATAACAGATTCAATGTAATTTCAGTTACATTAACTAATTTCTTTTACTATTCAATAACTATTTTCACAGATCTGTCTTCGTGTTGTTTTCACTTTTCTCCGGTTGTCACGTCACAAACAGGCGGACTATATGACCAGCGTCATGATTTTCATTTTAACCTCCAGCCTGTAAAACGCCAGTTGTTTTTTTTTAGGGAGGGTTTTGGAGGGGGGGGTGACTATGCGCGGTCGCTGGTTAGCCATGTGCGGCTGCCATCAGCATTTACAGCCGGAGTTTACTGCGTCCGTCTCCGCGACAGCTCCTCACTTCATCCTGCTTCTTTAACTCCGCTCAGGCCCCAGACTGTGGAGAGAGAAGCTCAGAGGGAAGCCGGCAGGAAGCGAGATGGAAGGCAGAGTCAGATGAGAGAGTTTTTGGTGCTAAAAACGGTTTCAGCCGGTTAAAGTGTTTCCTTATAAACCTGCATCCACAACAGCAGGAATGTGATATATTTAAAAAACAAAAAAACAAAAAGAAAACACCACGTCTCAATGTAAAGTGGCCTTAGCTCAGTTTAACACACACACACACACACACACACACACACACACACACACACACACACACACGTTTTAGGTTTTGGTTCTTTTCCTCAAACACATTTCAGATGCAGACAAGATGCAGTTTTTCTGTATTTAACACATTTATATTATAAATAAACTCAAAGTGATTTGTTAAATGACACAAAGCAGAAAGTCACGTATCATCTATAAGAAATACAAGAACATGCAACATTGACCAAACTACTTCTCCCCTTCTGTGACAGCTGAGTCAGTGATTACTGTGCAGATTTACATGTTACTTGCAAAAACATATCATGAAGACAGAAAGTTGAATCTATTGGTTTTCAGCCCTGGGGGGTCGGGGTCGCCCACAGAGGGGTCCTGAGATTCATCTGAGAGGTCACATGATGATTAACTGGGCTGAGAAGAAGCTGAAAATTTGTTTATTTTTTCTTTTAGCGTGAAAATATTTAGTGATTTTCAAACAGACAAAATAAGCACAGGAGAAAAGAAAGAAAATATGTTTCTTTTTTTTCTTGTTAAATAATAATAATAATAATAATATAAATCTGATGAAACAGTCGGAGGAGAAAAAAAGAAGCTTTTCATTTAAAGTGGCAGCAAGCGGCTGCAAGTTTCATCTTAATTAAAGGTCAAAGGCCAAAAAGATTGTGAAGCAGCTTCTTTAAGCTCCTCCACAGTATTTACACCTGGAGCCCGAATTCATCAGTGATTTAGTTTTAGGCTTAAAGAAACTAAAATCAACACTTTTACTCAAATTGTTAAGGTCCAATACTTTTATGTAAAATTTAAAATGTAAGATTTTTATTTTTTTATTTGCACAATTTAAAATCAGGTTACAGATCATTTCACTCAGGTTGAATAGCAGAAAATTCTTTCCACATTATTAAAATTTGCATCAAAACTCCAGTCCATGGTTTCCAACCCGTGGCTCTGGATTCGCAAACGTGTCCTGATTAAATTCCTATAGAGCGAGAAACATTTCACACCAAGTTATGCTCATTTTTTTGTTTTTTCTTTATTCCAGTAAAATATATTTTCCTGTAAAAATCCAAGTTAAAAAAATATCAGAAATGATTTGCTGGTCAAACAACTAAACCGTTTTTAAACATAAAACAGGACGAAAAGTTGGGAACCATCGAGTTTACATTTCATGTACTCTGAGCTGTCTCCTGATTGGTTGACAGTCAGCGATGACACATGACTGTCAGGGTGTGTTTGTGCGTGTGGAGAAAGTATAATCTTTTAAAAGTATTAATACCATAAAAGTTTATATAGCCTATATATACTCTATTAAAAATTCAGCCGTAAGAATTTTACCTCGGAGCGTTTCGGTGGCAGGATACATGTTGACTGACCTGCAGAGTTTGACCTGGCAGTTTCTCTTTATTTCATGTCAGGTCTCTACTGTGTTTTCTGATGAAGGAAAAACATATTTTACAATGTAATTTAAAGTGAAGAATTAGCAGTAAAATGTGTGAAAAGTTGAAGAACTCGCTTTAAAGAATCTTTAAGGTTGAAATGAAAATCCAACAAATTAAAAATGAAAAAGAAGAAATCAAATGTTGTAGATACAATGTTTTCACCTGACATTAACCTCATATCTCCAATTTTTTCAGGCGGATTTCTTATATCTCTTAGCTTTCAGATCACATCTTTAATTATTTAGATTCGCTGAGCAAACCTCAAGACCATGAGATAGGATTGAAAGCTCTGGAAAAAACCTTAAAGCAAAAAATATCAATACGGCAATGAAACTACTTTGTTTTACATTTTCACTTAAGAGGGAATCATCAGTTTCAATGCGTTGTGAAAATATTCACACTAAACCAAACAGAGAAACATTCTCTCTCTCTGTCACTCACACACACACACACACACACACACACACACACACGGACCCACTCTGACGCCATAACACACAGTCAACCTGCAAATAAATTCAGGTGGATCACATTGATCCAAACAGAAGCAAATGTGATATTAAAACATTTAAATTCTGTTTTTAACAAAATGTTAATATTAGAACGACTCTCAAGAGAGTTTTTCATAGTTGGCAACAACTTCGCTGAATACAAATAAAAAACACTTGAGTCGAACAAATAAATAACTGAACAACAGCAATGTTATCGTGCGTACGTGTCTAAAAGTCACTGTGTTGTCGAGCTGCAGCGATTAAGGGCAAAAAAAAAAAGGAATCAGAATCTCATAACTCCAGATGTTAACTCATAACTCCAGATGTGATATAAACTGAAGTGAAGAAAAAAAAAAAGGGCAATATTTGCCTCTGAACTGAGGGAACGTCTCGTTAAGAACCACAACACATGATGTAGAGTTCTCCTCTTTCTCTGCATGTGTGCAGCTACAGATTGTATATATAGATCTGTGTGTGTGTGTGTGTGTGTGTGTGTGTGTGTGTGTGTGTGTGTGATTAGGCACAACCATGGATGAGCGCCTTCTTCTTTTTCCCTGTATGAAAGTGTTATTTTGTGGCAGCAGCACTGATCCAGCCACTCGGAGCTGGACGGTGTTCCAGAGCCGAGCTGGATTATATATTTATTTATTTATCTCTGCGGAGGAGGAGTTTTGTTAGTTTGCTTGTTCACTTGTGCGTTTGTCTGCTTGTTTGTCAGTCAGGCTGTTGGAGCAAGGAGCAAGTGATTTGTCTATGGTACAAATCCATGATTGTTTTTTTTTTTGTTTGTTTTTTATAAGGGTCAGTTGATGTTTGAAACTTTTAAACTGCTCTGTTTTGCTTTTATTTATCTGTCTCTGAGGTTCCTGCCTTCACACCAGAACCAAGAAAGCGAATGGAGCTTTCAAAAAATGACATTTTAAAAAAATTCAGCAGCATCTTTTTCCCTCTGTGTTTCTGGTGACAGTCCTCGGGAAGCTCTGTGTCACAGTAACTGCGGAAATGTTTTTGGAAAAAAGATGCCACAACTGAATTATTGCAATGCCTCTTTTTTTCCAACCTTACCTTTTCATTTGGGTGAATGGTCCTTTTGAGAAAAGATATTTTTGGACATTTTAACAATTTTCTTTTTATAAGAAATGTATACCTTGGTGGTTCTTTGGGCATATAGAGGGTTGAGAGGGAGACAGGAACTGTGGGAGAGAGAGAGAGAGAGAGAGGATGGCGACGACAACAGTCTCGGGCCGGGTTAAAACACTGAAGTTGTAGTTTACGTCGTACACGTCTCAGCTGCTCGGCCGCTCTGCAGGTCGACTGGTCGCTTTATATGTTTTGATGCATGTTGGTAGAAGCGCTCTTTAGTCATAGCTGCGATATCATCTTCAAATGATCGGAGTAAGAAACTGTGTTCAGATCCTTTTGCTCAAGTAGAAATGATACATTAATACTGTCATTATGCTGAAGTACAAAAGTTTAATCCGTTGTCACATATCAAAATAAAAGCACCGGGCAGCAGCTGCAGGTCAGGTGGGAGAGAGCAGGATTCCCCAGCTGCTCCCAGTCTCCAGTCTTCCTGTGCGCCTGCATGCTGTGGGCAAAAGCATCTGCAGGATTAATGCAACTTAATACAAAGTGAAGACCTGAATTATTATTATCAGAATTATGAATGTGTGATCAGTCTGCTGCAGGGAAACCAGCTCTGCAGCTTTTTTAGATTGTGATTGAGAAATGAAAATTCTTCACAATGATCGATCGTCAACATCAGTTTCGTGTATTTTAAAGCTCTGTTGTTAAGTCTGAGAACAGAACAGTTGTTGTTGTTTGAGTGCAGGTATGAATAATATTTATTATTAAGAATTTGATGTGGTCCGACACGGAGCTTTAAACCTCTTATTTGCTTTAGTGATGCCCCTCCAGCATAGAAAATACCTCCGTGTCTGTAGCTGAAACCTAACCACTTACCTGAACTCCCATCCTACCTCATCTTCTTCTTCTTCTTCTTCTCCTGCAGATGAACAGATGAACACGGAGGAGAAGAAGAAGAGGAAGCAGCGCAGGAACAGGACCACCTTCAACAGCAGCCAGCTCCAGGCCCTGGAGAGAGTGTTCGAGAGGACACACTACCCCGACGCCTTCGTCAGGGAGGACCTCGCCCGCCGGGTCAACCTCACCGAGGCCAGAGTCCAGGTACGAAACAAGGGCGTCACAGCTGACCGTCGAATATAAACCACATCCAGAGACTTTTATTTTGACACAGCCATGATTCCTTGAAGTTTGGAGGTTTTTTTGCTGCAGCAGCAGTGATTTATCAGACAGGTTCAGCTCATGATCAAAGAAGATAGAAGCTGTGAAACTAACTCACTCAAAAATGGTTCTTGAAGTTTTGGCGAAACCTGCGGGAGCTTCTTAAGGAACCTCCGGGGGGGGGGGGGGGGGGAA
>NW_019525437.1:4950280-4960238 GCF_002814215.2 Seriola lalandi dorsalis
AAATAAATACTAAAATAAAATAAAAACTGCAGAATTGTTTTAGCTACCAAACATTTTTTTCTCCCCAAATTTGTTTATTGGATTTTCTACAACACAAAAAAATTTAATCACATCAACATCTCCTGCAAATCAAAATTTAAATGCGAACCGAACTCCCCATGCACAGCCAGTATCAGCGATCAGGTGATGGTCGGTCGCAGGAACGACTCAAAGTTCCCCACTGCACACTGAGATGAGCTCACTGTGACTTTTAATGAGAGCCTACAACACGCTTCGTCTGCCGCTTCTTCAGGTTCGCTCGGTATAGAATAAATAAATAGATAAATGTATTGATTTTTTTTGTTTTTAGAAACATGCAGCAGTGGGTGGGCGTAGTCTTTTAAGCCCCGACTTTACTGCCCCGTCAAGCTCGTAGCCTGACAGACAAAACCCAGGGCAGGAAGGAGGAGGAAGTGAAGGCAGTTTGCGTATCTGGATTTGTATGAACTCAGAACTTCGCTCATCTAGATTATAGCAGCTGAACAGAGACGCTGTTTAAGGAGATTTAACCGGTTAACCAGAGAGTTAACCAGAGAGTTAACCAGATACTCAACTGTTAAACTGTGAAACCGAAAGAATAGGAGGCAAAACATGTCACCCCTGGTCCCTAAATGCCCTTGGTCGCTCTGGATAAACACTGAAACTAGACGAAAGCTCGTCAACTGATAAACAAAGAAAAAAGTTTTGAATGTACGGTTCTTACTAAACAATGATATGACATAAGAAGCAATAGATAAATACGTATCTATAATGCCTTTTTTGTCGTATATTTTTCTGCCCTCTCTTCAATCGACGCAGTGAAAGTATTTGTTCTGTGGGCAGAGTGCGAGGGGAAAGAGGAAATGGTGATGGAGGGAGAGAGGCAGCACATCTGTGATTAATGTGTAGCAGAGAGCGACGCAGAAATCCTTTGATAAAAGAGACTTTGGGCCCATTCCTGAGGCTGTGCGTCAGCGGACAGCGCGCCCCTGTGAGGAGCGCTCACCGTTTCTAATAAGGAATTCGATTTAACAGCAAGGAACAACATTAGCACCCCCCCTAAACACACACACACACACACACACGCCCATTCCCCTCAGGAGGTGCTGCTGATTAGGGTTAGAGAATCATTTAGAAAAAAAAACATTTGTTTAAATGGTTTTTAAGGCCTCTGTTCCTTTAATTGACGAGCAGGACGCCTTCTGTTTGAGTCTGTGTGATAACACAGCCTGTTCTGTTGTTTTGTGTTAAAGGTAGGGAACATCACCATGGCAACAATCAGCAATACCAATACTGATATTATTTTATGTACTTATCATGTGGAGGGTTGTTGTGATGTACACATCACTAATACATCTTCACTGATCATCACCACATTAAGGATTCCTTGCACATTCTCTGTCACATGCATAACCAACAGTAACTGCTGCATGCACACACACACAACTGCACCACAGAAGAAGAGTGTTAGAGTTCCCATTGTGTCACCAACACTGCAAAAGTGTAAAAAAATTGGTTGCCATATAATGAAAGAACAACTTTAGATGTATTTTAATCATTGTGATGAACAATAATAACACTAAGTTACATCTTAGTTAAAAAAAATGCAATCCAAAAGTCAAAAACAAACAAACAAAAAAAGCCTTAAATGAGTCCATGCACTCAGACCGCCTTAAATCTCCACATTTAAAGGCTCAAATTACTCTTAAATTGTTATTAAGGGTTTTTTGAAATTTAAGTTAAGTTATAAAACCCTTAATTATGAATGTGAGTGCACGTGAGCAGAGAAGTTCATTCTACACTCTGGGACCATGTGTTGCATATTCAAGGCCCACTAACTTTTAGGAGCTTTCAGCTGTCTCGCACAGTCTTCGTCAGCAAACTGGTGCTAGAGAGAGTGTCAGTGTTTCTTGTTATGCTTCACGGGAAGATGAATGAGATGAGATGAGGCTGAAAGCTCCAGTGGAGGACCTTAGTGTTGATTGTTAAGGAGCCTCACTGTGTCTACATGAAGGACACGTCTCACTGGCTCTGGATGTGAACCGTGCGCTGCTGATTCATCCAGTAGAAACTGTAACTCCTGATGATACTGGGCTGGTTCTTCTGTTTCTATCAAATCTAACTTTACTCTAACCTTTTGTCCCAACTTTGACCAAACATATTTGGTATCTTCAGAGCTTTGATGACTTGTCTAAAGAAGAGTTGACTGAGGTGTTTGTGATGTCACGTGGCTCATGCTGTTGTTCTCTCCTTGGTTCCAGGTTTGGTTCCAGAACCGGAGAGCTAAGTTCCGCAGGAACGAGCGCGCCATGCTGGCCAGCAAGAACGCCTCGCTCCTCAAATCTTACTCAGGAGACGTGACGGCGGTGGAGCAGCCGATTGTACCGCGCCCTGCGCCACGCCCTAACGACTACCTGTCCTGGGGCAGCGCCGCCCCCTACAGGTAGAGTCCGCTGTCACCCGCCACCACCCAACAACCTGAGGTTCACTCCTCATTAACACACAGCACAACACCGGTGATCTGCAGCGCGGCGGTGGAGGAGGAACTAGAGTTTAGCTTCACTGGCTAAAATACTCATATCTCCACTTTTTATTTTACTTGAAGAAAGAAGAAAGGGAAGAAGAGAAGGAGGAGTAGAGGACTCAGGAAAGAGGGCAGGGAAAGAGTAGATAGGAGAGTAAGAAGGAAGGAAATAAGGGAAGAAGGGACTGAAGAAAGAAAGAAGGAATGAAGTGAAGAAAGACGGGACAGAAAAAGAAGGAAGTGAAGAAAGAATAAGAAATGTAGAAAAGGAAGGACAGATGGGAAAGACATTAGTAAATAATTAACAGAAAGAAAGAAAGAAAGAAAGAAAGAAAGAAAGAAAGAAAGAAAGAAAGAAAGAAAGAAAGTAACATGTAAAAGAGGGAGGAAGAAAAGAAAGAGGCCGAACATCAAATCACTCAAGTGTATCCAGTTGAAAAAGCACAAGCTGAGACCACAATAACCATGTGTTAACACCACCATAACACACACACACACACACACACACACACACACACACACACACGCACAGTGACCCTGGCACCGCTCTCTGTTATTGTTTCATTTCCTCCTCTTCCTCTACCTGCACATACTCCTCATAGTTCCTCTGCCCGTCTTCATCTCCTGTGATCCACCTGGACTCAGACCGGGTCAGACCTCGGTGTGAGGAGGACCATCTGATTGAAATCCTTTCATACACTCAACCTTTATTTATACACGGCGAGTACACAGGACGACGAGCGCAGGAGTGATATTCTCCATTTTCCTTATTATCAACAAATCTCATGTGCAGAGCCAATGTCTCCAACTAATCTCGTGTGCGTGTGTGTGTGTGTGTGTGTGTGTGTGTGTGTGTGTGTGTGTGTGTGTGTGTGTGTGTGTGTGTGCACCATGTTGTATCACACACACACACACACCTTCCTGCTGCCTCAAATACGCACTAAAGCACCAGATGTGGATTAATACGCTGCTGAAAATAGTCCCCAACAAATGCACTATTTCCTGTTCTTTATTTGATAAAACTACAGTAAGGAAATTACTTTTTTTTTAATTTTGTTTTTCTTTTTTAAATGAAACAATATATTTGAAGTGTTTTTATGAATTTCCATCTTCGGTAGGAACCAATCAGCTCGGAGCTGAGGAGGGAAGTGTTGAGAGACGGAATAACACACTGTTGGTTTTTGTTTTTTCATGAGATTTGCTGAAAATAAGAAAAATATAGAATAAATACAAACTGATCCTTTAATAATCTGAGTCAGAGCTAACTATCAAAACCAATTCAGGTGCAGGTGAAGTCAACTCATTTCAGTCCAGGAGGAGAAAAACATTTTGATCCTGATTTGTACCTGAGATGCTGAGTTTTCCTAAATGTAGGTAAAGTGTGGATCTCCTCTAACTATTGGAGGTCTACACGCTCAGGGGGCGTCGCTCTGTTAATCCAGCTTCTCTCTGAAGGTCCGACTCTGCTGTTCTGTCTCTTAGCTAATCTCACTCCAGTATAACCAGACCACATGTTCAGAGTAATGAGCTGAACCAGATTTTTTATTTATTTTCTCCACTACAGCTCAGAGGCTAGTTTTGTTCTTTTTATTCCACTACATATGTGACAGGTGGAGTCACCGCTCACATTTCAGATTTAGGTTTCTGAGATAAATTGTCCTGTTGTCTGGTCGAAACCTTCAGACGCTCTGTGAAGCGACTTACAGACAAACAGCTGTGCACGATCTCTTTTCCCTTTTTGTCTAATCTTAACAAGCAAACACTTTAAGAAATATTATAACATGATTTTTAAAAAATATTTTCATTTTAAAAGACTAACAAAATGTATTCAGCAAAAACAAAGAGAAACAAATGATTCCTGTTATCGGTCTTTAGATAAGTAAGGAGCTGAAAAGCTTGTGAATCTTCCCGCTGTGGTTTTACAGTATCTTTCTGTTGCTTTGGTTCAACTTTTACAACAACAAAAGCGTCATGCTTCATTTAACGTTTAAACACAAACTGCTGCGCTCACGTACAAAGTGCAAAACACTAAATCACACGCTCAGGCCTCAGCAGAGTAAACTGCACCGCACTGTTTCAGGCTTTATAGCACTGTAGCGTTATAGTAGCCTATTGGCTTGTAATTTCAACAATTATATCATTAAAATATCTAAAGATTGACAGTCACCAGAATTCAGGATTTCCTATAAAGTAAAGTGTAAGTCTGAGTAAAGTCAGACTTGAGGCCACAGTAGATTTAATCTACAAATTCAGACTTTTACATAGAAATGTTTCTGTGTAATTCATTTTGTTCTTGCTGCTATTTGTTTAATCTTTAAAGAAATGATCGATGCATTATTTGATTATTTGATAATGATCATTTTAAATTCTATTATGAACACAGTTAAGTTACTGCCTTTCCCTCCTCTGTCTCTGCTGTCCTCCTCCCTGCAGACATTTTTCCTCTCAGCATAAAGAACCGTCCTCCGTGCACACACACTGTATCTAACTCCAAACTAATTGTGTTGAATCAAAACAGCCCCCCCACACACACACTCACACACACACACTTTCCCCCCACTGCTCTCCTCTGTCAGCGTGACCAGTGTGGGGGTGGGTGGGTGGGTGGGGCGTGGACAGATCTCATGACCCTCCTGACGAGGTGATAATGTGAAAACAAACCGTATTAAATCCACCGCTGACCCCTGTGACCTCTCTCTGCTACACTACACCAGATAATGAACGCTGCTCAGAGAGACAGCGCTCTACCGGGCAACATTTTTTGTGACTCTGGTTACATTGGTCATGATTTACAGTAATCCTCCGTTATGAAACTCAGTATAAAATGTCGAAGCCTGCGGCCGCGGCTCAGACTCCAACTCTTGAGCTTTCTTGGCCGGACGCGGGGCAGCGAGGGAAATCTTCTGTGAAGCAGGAATTATGCTATGTGGTGCTAACACTTCACTGTATATTATCCTAAAGCTGGTATCCGATGCCGGAGGGGGGGCCAGTGCGAGTACCACAGAAAATGCTGCCCTCAGAGAACAAGTACGCTTTCACTTTACTACATCTAGTTCTTTTCTTATTGTCTTTAAAGGAGCATACCGCTGTTTTTGCACATTTTAGTCTTTACTGTTTCCAAATCCTTACTTGTTTTTTCTTTAGAATTGTCAAGATGTTTTCTGATTTCCTTTTTTTGTGCCTTTTGAAAATGTCTTTGTGTTATTTGTGCACTTTAACTTAAATACAGCGAGTTCTCTGTTGTTGTCTTTAAAGGATCTTTGCAGTGTTTTTGCATCCAAGAAGAGTTGAACTGGACTTGGTTGTGGAGACTTGAAGATGTTTCCCCTCTCATCTAAGAGACTTCTTCAGTTCTAGACCTGAAGAAGTCTTCAAGTATCTACAGCCAAGTCCGAGTTGCCCTCCGTGCAGCTCCTCTTGGAGAACCATGACCTGGCCTTTTGAAAAGCGTTAAATGAGTGTTTCAGAACTTCTTCCGTTCCTGTAGCTGACAGTTGTTTCCATTCATTTATTTCTGTCCAGTGAAACCAATAGATAACGATAATTAAAATATGCTTGAGATGTAGAATTTATCAGAGTGTTACCTCTGCTTTTGTTTTCATCAGTCATATTATCAGTTTGTGGTAACGTAGTGCAGACCATTTAAATCTCAGTCTGCGCTCACGACTGATAAAGATGAGGAAAGAAAAAGAAGTTAACAAGCCGGCCGACAAATGTGTTTTCAATTGAATCTGCACAAAAAGATGAAACACCACCAGCACACTGGGATGTCTTCTTACATAGATGTGACAACATTGTCAACTTTTTTTTTCTTTTTTTTTTTATGTTGACAGTCTTGTCACATTCATGCAGGATAAAGGGCTGGCAGTGTTCGCACGCTGTTTCATTTTCAATCCTAAGGACATGGATATGCATTTATCTGTAGGAACAGAGAGGAGGACTTCACTGTAACAACAGAAACAAACATCAGCTCACTTTTCTGCAACAAGGTTATGGCATATAGGTCAAAACGTTTTAATTGTGACCTTAGCATTTCTTCTAAGTAATTAAAGCTCCACTGTGAGACTTAATGCATTCTTGGATCGGCTGTTTTAAAAGACTAAATATCAAGATGAGCACAGAGGAGCTGCCAGATTTGCCACAGAGGCCGAGTTGGAGGCTCTTTGGTAGCAGACGACGACTTTCTTTGGCCTCTCATCTCAACAAAGTATAAACTTTGTTTGTTCATTAACAGATTTAAGGAGGGATTGTTATTCCAAAGCAGACTGGACAAAAAACGAATAGTTTCCTCTAGGATTCTGGATAAAAACTCAAAAACATATTTTTATCCGAGAAACAAAAAGTACATCAACAAAAGAGACATTTCTCTTAATTGTTTGCCAGGCAGGACTTGAGTCAGCTTTGGCTTTAAGCACCAGTTGTGCAGTTAAAATGTTCGTAATTCACAAATCTTACATGTTCTGAAGAACGTTGATGTTACCATCAGGTTAAGGTGCAAAAACACTGGCGAAGTTCCTTTGGGGGTTTTTTTTTTTTTTTTTGGTTTCTGAGTCTTTACGTCAGATTTAGTTTAAATCTCTTCACATGATCAGTCCAACCTTTTCAGCTCCATATTTCCACAGCTGCAGCTCATGCTGAGCTTTAGCTCGCTGTCAGCCACAGGTGACTTGACCTTTTCGCCTCTTGTCTCCTCCTCTTGTCTCTCAGCGCCATGGCCACCTACCCGCCCACCTGCTCCAACACCAACACGTCCCAGGGAATGAACATGGCCAACAGCATCGCCAACCTGCGGCTCAAAGCCAAGGAATACAGCTTGAACCAGGTGCCCACGGTCAACTGAGCGGAGGGGAGGCCTGGGGGCTCGCACACAGGAGGGGAGGGGACCCTCTCTACTGCTGGACCCCCCCCCACCCCCACCCCTACCCCTCTCCACAGTCGGACACCACCTCTGGGATGAGCGTCATCTCACACGACATGGATCGTGACGTCTCCTCTCCTTTCTGGAGCAGCCTTGATGGCGCACTACTACATTTATACGCAGAGTGGTGTCAGGATTCTTCCCTAAGTCGCCTTATTTTTCTCTCCTGAGCATCACCAAACTCTTTGTACAAACAGACATCTAGACTGGATGTTGTAGCTGAATATCTGCATAGTTTTACATTTGTGATTGTGACTGAAAATGGAGGGCGAGATCCTCAAAGATATTTTTCTTTTTTTTTTTTTAAATCAGAGATCTTGTTCTCGACGGAAACTCATGTACGGACTACGTGGAATTCCCTCTGTCCGTTTTGGATGTGGTGTTGGATGAAATTACACACCAAAACTGGGATCAACGACTCCTTCTTTTTTTTTCTTTTTTAAAATCAACAAAAAACTGACAAGGACTTCCACATTTATGCAACTTTTTTTTTTTTAAAGATAGTTTTGTTTTTTTCCACATTTCTTTTCATGTTATACCACTGACATGCAAACATTTTCAACGCATTTTCATTTTCATGTAATAGTCCAATATAAAGGAGAGGCTAATGTATTTCTGAATCCAAAACCAGTAGATTCTCCTTATTTCCTATGATATCCTTTATCTGTAACAGAATAAAAACTTGTATATTAATAAAAATGCATTTCAAGCAAGTGTCCACTTCACCAGATCTCAGAAAAAAAAGGGGGAAAAAATAGTCCTCCATAATAGTTTCCCAATTTTTTGGAGCACTCCTCCAGTTTTTCAACTGTGTCCTCGAACAAACTCTGACTGAATCTTTATGGTTGGATGATTTGTAACTTATCATAACAAAAAATATATGATTGCTACAATCCAGTCAGGCTTAAACTCTGCTTCAAAAACTATAAGAAATAAGTATGTTTATAGTTGAGACCTTGGAAAGCAAAATGATCTTGGACCTCGTGCACGCCCCATAAAAGAGAAGATTTACAACTCGAGAACAGATTCTCCTTCAGAGAAACCTCAAGCTGCTCCTGCTTTGTGTGTTTTCTTTTTTTTTTTTTCTTTCTTTTTTTTTTCTCATTACCGCAACCTGAAATTTTCATCTTAAAAACAGGATATTTATGAGCAGGGAAATCCTCTCCTTAATATGGAGGGCCCCTGGGCCTCGTTTAACTCCCGCGGCTGTCACACAAGGTGTTTCTTCTCCTTGGCCCCTCATAACCCTCACCGTCAACAAACACATGTCCACGGTTGTCCTCGCACGGCGCACGAGGGCCGTAAAAGTATGAAATCGCAGCTGATGGTGCTGTTTGGATTTTTGTGAAGGAAAAATTGCTGAGGAAATGTTGTTTTTTTTTTGTTTTGTTTTCTTACAGAGGTTTACCTATGGCAACTCACAAATATACAAGAAAAGTGATTTTGCTTCTTTGTCATAAACCAAACTCCCTTCAGAAAATCTCAAGTTTCATTTTCCTCTGACAATAGTAAACATAATATACACTGTTAAAACGGTGTCTATAACATATTCTCAGTTTTATTGTCTCCTGATAAATTCGGCATAGAAGAATTCAAAATTAATTTTGTCTTTACAGTTTGCTGTTTGCTCTGGTCTCTCTGCTGCTGCTGCTGTTCTCTGGTTATTCAGTGTTTTATCGTCCTGTTTAGTGGAATTTGTGGTTCAGTGTGGCTTTGACATAGTGGTATTTTTACTTGACTATTCTGACCTGACAGTGTCAGATTCGGATTTTTACGTTCAACATGCGACAAGCACATAAAATGTCCATGTTGCTCGGTAATAATCAGCCTTGTTGTCGCTTTATGTCACCCCTGTTTCTGAGTTTTCGTAAAGACTTTTAGAAAGAGACTGAAATCTGAGAATTTGGCTTGTGATCCTCCATCTGCTGGAGAGCAGGAAAATCTTTTCATCCTTTCATTGTCTCCAGTTTAGATGCTTTTACTGTTACGAATTTGTTTATTTTGATTGTAGGACTTTAACTAGTAAGAGAGCATCTTTTTTTTTTTTTGAAGTGCGGTATTGTCATTTTTAATTAAGTGAAAGATTTAAGGGCTTCTTTGGCTTCTTTAAGTCTCCTCAGTTGTTTGTGTGAGCTGAGCGAGGGTTAGCTTTGATAACAAGGAGGTTCACTGATGTGACTGGAGGGGTTTTCCTGACTCCTATGCCACATTAAAAAAAAAAAGGATATTTCTGTTTTCTTTGCAGCCGTTTTATTTTCTGCTGGTGGTTGTTTTGCTGATCGCTGATCCCTGACTGTGGTATGTCCAGTGTCAGACCCCTGTCCCCCTCTCCCCTGCCAGGCGCCCGGTCTCACCTTTCACGGCCAGGGCCTGGGCTGACCTGAAGTGATTCCAGATGTGGAGATCTTTTTGACCCCCCCCCACACACACACACACACACCCTCCTCCTCCCCCTCCCCTTTTTAACCCCCAGGCCCTGGCCAGCCACTCCATCAGGG
>NW_019525437.1:4960258-4983540 GCF_002814215.2 Seriola lalandi dorsalis
CACCACCACCGCTCCTCCTTCTCCCCCTTCGCCCTCACCCACCCACCCCCATCCTCAGCAGCACATCTGGAGCTCATTACAGAGGAGACAGTAAGAGTGAGGGAGGGGCGGGGAGTCTGAGTGCAGAGTGTGTATGTGCAAGAGAGCGGGAAAGAGAGCGTTTCTTTACCCTTCTCCCCTAAAACATCCACCTTTTTTTTTTCTTCCTCTTTCATCCCTTTTTCTCTCTTTGTTTTTTTCTTTCTTAACTTTTGCTTTCCCCCCCCCTCTCCTTCGCTCCCCGCCCCTCCCTCTCTCCCGGCCCGCAGTGATCTTTGTCTCGCTGTCAGTGCCACATGATCACAAATACTTTATTAATGAGTGGTTTTGGAAAAGAGCTCGGCGGAGAAAAAAGAGAAAATCTCCGAGCAGTCTGAGTGAAATACTGCACAGCTGTTAACAGTGTGTGGTTTGGGTGAACAACCAAAAGAATGTCCCGAGATGTGGAGTTTCCACGCAAAGTCAAGTTGACTGAGAGGTTGCACTGTTTGTGTGATTAAGTCACTATTATTACACACTTTTCATAAACACAGATGCGGGCTCGAATACACCCTCTGTTGGATTGTAAAGGAAACATAATTAACTTCAATCTGCCATCTCAAGGTTAACGTTGATCACCATATGTACTGTTCTCCCATCGCCAACAAGTGGGTGTTGTTTTTGGTTTTTTTTTCTCTCCTCTTCAGGCACCGAGACAATCTGGCAGCTTTTCCTCATTAAAAGAAGGTTGCTTTTTCTGATTAACATGGACTATTTTTAAAAGTATACACAACCATTTCACAATGATTTAATGGCCTCAATAGTCATTTAATAGTCTCTTAGAACTTGAAGACCGTGTAAACTTTAGGATATCTCAGTCTGATGCGTGCGCTAAAACATTTCATTGCAAAAACTAGAGTATCAAAATGAATCGCTGGTTAGCAACAGGAAGAACTAAAAGGAAAGAGAGTCGGAGACAAAAAAGAAGAAAAATTGAGCTTCCCCTGCTTTCAGTTCAGTTGTGAATGTTCGATTGTTGGACTCAAAATAAGAAGTGTTCTGAGAAAGCATTATCTGGCCTCTGTATTGTTACGCTGTTGGATGTGGGACGTCAACAACTTGGCCATGACTTGCTTTAGGATAACTCTGCTTTATCACATCTTGGGTCTTATTTTTGAATGAGGGCCAGAAAGCAGAATCTCTCAGAATTACATTCATACCGGATGTTTTTTGCAGAGCTTTTTTGTGCAGTGCTGATGTTCAATAGCACGTGGCGAGGCAGAAATTCAGGGCCTCCGTATATGCTTCAAACAAAGTGATTAAACCCACTTCACTCAGTGATTAGCCAGGTGTGTGGTGGAGGTGTGGAAGTGGGTGGGGGTTTGAATTTCATTCTCAAGCTCCTGGAATAAAAAAAAATGTTTTCATGGTAACACCATGACTGTCTCAAAGTCGTATGACGAGACTTCAGAGCCACGGAAAGATGCTGTGTCTTAATTCGGACACTGACATGTAGCACACTGTGCACTCACTGACGTTGTGTCGTCTCAGATGAAACAAGATCGAAATGACAGTCGCAACATTTGACCGTGATTGTCACCGAAGAAAATGTCCAGCAGCTGCTTTGGGAATTGAACGTTATACTTTCCTGTGTGGCCCCTCGTTTCATGTGATCATCGGTGCCAACAACGGAGTGCTCCTTCCTCGGGCCACCATTTCCGTCAAGTTTGAAAAATACGTTGATGGACCCTCGCCCTTGTCCCTCCGCCATGTAGCTGAGAAGTGTCCAGTGTTTCACGCTCAGTTTGTTTGACTGTTTTGAGTGTGAAAGGTGATTTGAAAGTTGTTGGATCAGGGAGGCAGTGAGACGCAGCCGGGACGAGGATATGACAGCAGGACAGGTAGAAAACCTTTTCGTTTGGTTGGACGACTTGCCTTATAAGAACTAGTTTGTGCCAAGCAGACTAAGGGTGTGGAGGTCGGGTGACGTAGCGTGTCTGACTTTTACCCAGGAGATGAGTTTGTAATGTTTCTTTCTTTTAGCAGAGTTAGCAGCTAGGGATGGAAGCGTTCATCAATCACTGCATTACCAACAAATTTTGATTTTATTACCATGATTTTTGTGATCTCTAGTGATCTTCTGACCCTTTAATTAACAGAATGATCACATTAAATTTTCCTTTTGTCCAAATCTTCAGTTTGGTATTTTTTATAACCTCACAGAGCTGCTGCTGCTGTGACTGTAGGCTTCCTCGTCTGGTTTAAATTGTAGCCACTATATTTTTCCCCCCCAGCCTTTAACAACAGTTTATTTGCCATTTCCACGACCTTTGCCAAACCACCATGTTGTCGTCATCTGCAGACACTAAAATAATTAAAATAGCTAACCATCAGAAAGTTTTACCGTCAAGTGTAACGCTGGGTTTTGTGAGAATCAAGCCATCAGTTAATACAGATTTATCTGAACCAGTTCATTTAGAAGTAAAAATGAAAGCGCCTGACTTCTTTTAAGTGATGTTGCCGTGTTCCTGGTGATTGGGATGATTTGGCATTTAGATGAAAGTTGCGGGAAAGCTCTGTTTTTCTTTTCTTTTCTTTTCTTTTTGTTTCTTTGAGCCCATTGTGCAGTTTACTCCAAATGACAGTTGTGAAGATTCAAAAGTATAGGATGGGAGTACGAACTTAAATGTCACATGCTGAATTTTCCCATGCTGCATGTGACGCAGTGACAAAGATAGTTTTTTGTCTCGTCCTGGATGTAACTTAATTATGGTGTGATAAAAAGCATCTGGCTCGGCTTAAACGTCTGTTGTGACCGTTCTGGTCCGGGATGAGTTGGGATTTTAATTCTCCGGGCCCCGCTGAGGTCCAGCAGGGCAACAATCAAAACAACAATTATGGTGAGTGACATGACGTGAGCTCCCAGACATCATCGCTATATAATCATCGCCAGAGTTCATATTCCCTCATGGTACATGAACTATTTTAAGTGTTTGGAGGAGTCTGTCCGTCTCTTACAGGAAGTTCGGCCTCTCGCAGCAGAACACGTGTATGACCTGGGAAATATGTAAGATGTCTCCAGAGCACAGACATTTCTGACCACAGGGAATATCACATTATTCATCCAACGGGGGCCTATAGTGCATTCGGGTTTCTACCTTTAAAACTAGCTCTTTGGTGACCCACGCCAAGCAGTAAAATGCTTTATCAGACTGTTAGATTATAACCAGAGCCTAAGTGCCCACTATCCCATGTACCTGTCAGCCGGTGTTGAGTGTGTGATACACTCTCCAAACCCCCGGCTCTTTCAGCTCACTTTGAAGACATGAAGCGAGGGTCACAGCTGCAGACCCATCCTCCCCGACGGCTCTGACTCCACCTGACTGTGAAAGGAAGTTTCAACAGGAAGTAGATTGTAAAAAAAAAAAAAAAAAAGCAACCAGAACCAGTTTAATAATCAGAATATGTTTCCTCAGGGACAACTATGACTTTTGCTTACCCAGGACTGTCTCTGGTGTCCGTGTGTCACCTTTACAGGCACTCTTACTCCCTCTGCTGGACACGGAGTGTCCTCACAGGAGAGGCTACTGACCACCAGGGAGAGGAAAGTGACTGTTACAAACCCAAACTGGTCTAGGAGGAAAGGGAAGTAACATAAAACTAGACGAGGAACTTGAGGAGTCATTTACTCAGAAAGTGAAGCATAAATTTAACTTGAAGGAGAGCCCAGGCCAAAACGACGAACATGACAAGCCTAAGTAGAAACAGAAAACCACAAAACAGAAACTAACACATACAGGTTAAATCTCACAAGCATTAACTCAAAGTAGAACCAGTAACAGAAATTCAACAAACCAAATGTCTCTAGATAAACCTTTCACAAGGAGAGCCGTATCGGCAAATATAGCTCTTAACACACATACAGGCGTCAGGCAAACATTTTGTACCAAGAATATCTGAAACTCACATCAGACAATAATTTGATTCATGATTCAGTCAGACCTGAACACACAGACATGAAAACATCACTGTGAATAAACCTCCATGAATCTGATTAGAGACCAGAGAAAAAAGAAGCTCCTCAGTCAGTGATCAGTGACAGTTCTCAGCTCATCCAATGGCACATAACAAACGGCAACTTAAAATAGATAATTCACTACACTTGATTTTCCAGAATGTAAACAAACATGGCAAAAAAAAAAAAAAAAAAAAGAAAAAAAACCCCCAAACAGTTCAACTTGTAGCCCACAGTTTAACTCATTGTATCCATGGCAACATATTTCCTGTTTATCTTATCACTGTATGTCGCCTACAAACATATCTGATGTACTCATTTGACTGACAAATAATGATTTAACGCTGAAGAGGTGGGGGCGTTTGATTTGGTTGCATTGGGAGCAGATTCACTGAGAGAGGTTGTGTTGCTTAAAGTTTGAACGATGCGTCCATGTTTGTACAAACTATCTTCTCTGAACCTTTAGGTGAGCCACCCTTAAATGCAGGGTGAGCTACTGGTAGCTCACAAGCCATCTGTCAATTACAGACAAAAATTGACTTGATGAGAAGGAAATTTCTTGTGATGATTGAACATAACTTTATGCAAACTGTTTTTTCAACAAAACCCTTTCTTTGTGTCGGAGAAGAAGCCAAACTTAGAAGAAAAATTGGCAAAATTCGGACAAAATCAGTAAATATCTGGTTAAACAATAAGAAAAGAAAACTTTGATGCAGGTTACTCACATCTCAGTCAGAACACAAAACTTCTGAGGTTTGACACGCAGCTCTAGTTAAGTAATAAGTTAAATCTATTCAAATCAGACGTGTTCATCAAGCGTCTCCCCTGACCTCGCTGCTCTGTAACTGAGAGGAGCTGTGGTTCTTTGCTGTGCTTCGCCTGTGATAAATGACGCTTGCGTGTCTTTATCTCTGTCATTTTTCTCCTCACTGAGCCCGTGTTCCTCTGTGCTGCTGACTGAGGCCGAGAGGAGAGGAGGAAACCCTGCTCCGTCATCTGTAGTGGACTTTTCTTTAATGGACTCCATACCGACCAGTTGGAGATGATTATTTGGAGAAACATGACACTGGGCTTGGATCAAATCGGCCCAATGTGGGCACGTTACAGGTCCGAGCATGCAATGGAGACGTCCGAACAGGGGATACAGAAGTGTGTGTGTGTGTGCGTGTGTGTGTGTGTGAGAGAGAGAGAGAGAGAGTATAAAAGAGGGATACAGTTTATGCATGTGTCTTTTGATCAGTGCCTAAACTTGAGGCTATGAGGAATGTTTCTTTTTCTCCTTTGAAGGCAGTTTGAGTTTTCTGTAATAGTTTTGGTTCAGCTGGGCCTCGTGCGTGTGCATGTGTGTGTATGTTTGTGTGTGTGTGTGTGTGTGTGTGTGTGTGTGTGTGTATGTGAGAGAGAGAAAGAGAGAGAGTGTGTGTTCAGCTCGGTATAAATGGGGGCGAGTTCTGAAATGAATATCATTGTCACATCTCTTGCCAGAGCAAATTCCCCCGTCCAAAAAGAGCAATTTGGAGCCGACGCCTGCCGTGGAAAATCTGCCTTCAATTTTCCCCCACTGGTGGCTGTGCGTGCGCTCGCCCCTCCAACTCTTTTTCTCTCATTCACACGCACAAGCAAACCAAAAGAAAAAGAGACCTCTCTCTCTCTCTCACACAGACACACACACACGCATACACACTAACTTGCAGATCTAGTTGGCCTGCAGCAAGTGGACCCCACAGTTTATTTTTTTCTCAATTATCCATTTAGTGTAAGTGGCAGGTGCCTGATGTGCTCCACGCCGAGAGGAAATGTTTGCATCGTCCTTATTTAACAACGGCGTTTAAACTAATACCTGATTAGCGGCAGTGAGTCACCAGTGAGAAATAGATTTTTGAGACAGCTGGGTCTGACGCTGCTCTGTTTCTTTGTTTTCCCAGTTCCAGTAATCACCTCCTACCATCACAACTTCTACAGACACACACAATCTGTTTTCACTATAATTAGCTATTGGAGTGTTTTTCTTTTTTTTTTTCTTAGGGACACAACTTCTGAATCCGTTCTCATAACTTCTGAGCAATGAGCCTCGGCCGGAGCCAGGTTGGAATATATTTAGTGAGCACATCTGTGTGTGGACATGTTCAGTGTTAGAGACTCATGTAGTGGAATTAATGGAGATTTGTGATTAACATACAAAAAGAAACTTTATTCTCATGAGATCTTAGATACTTTTTATTTGTTTGAGGAAGTTTTTACCCACGGCTGTAGCCAGGATTTTAAAAATACTGAGGTCATGAGTCAGAGTCAATGGACACCTCCCCCAGATGGCAAAAAGCAACTATTGTTAAATACTCTTCATTGTCATATTTTTCTTCGTTTCTTTTAGTTGTCGCTGGTCAAGTTTCCATCCAAATAAAGCGGAAGTTTTGACCAAATTAGTGGAAAATTGGCAAAAGAAAGTGCAAATTTTTGTGCATTTTCCATCCATATGTAATTGTAGGAGTTGGGTGCATCAAGATAAACAGCTGGGGAAGCTAATCATCCAGTCTGTGCCATTGAAGGGGAAGAGGACACAACGAGATGATGACGCCATTAAAATGGCTCCAGTTAAATCCCAAATCAGGGGATTGTGTTGTCTGCTGTTTCATGTGTTAATGTGAGGAAGGTGACAGTTTCCTCATCGCTCCACACACATCTGATGTTTTCGTCTCTTCAGTGACGTTAAAGTCATGCACTTCATGATTTATTCACCAAGTCACAACAACTTTTCCATCTCAGCTGAGTGTAAGAACTATTTTTCTGATATTTTGACTCTCTCTCTCTCTCTCTCTGTGTGTGTGTGTGTGTGTGTGTGTGTGTGTAATTATATTATGGAAAAATGTGGTCCCCAAGACACCCACTGCAGGAACTACCACAGAGGTGGTTTTGAGAACTTTGGCAGGTGTACATCTGTCTGTCTGTGGACAGATGTTCACAACTGTGCAAGACACAATCATGAAACTTTACAGGTGTGTAGCTGAGATCAAAATGAAGGACAAGTTTGAAGATAGATGTGTCCCTTAATCAAAAACATGTTGTATTGACTGATCCCTAAACTAGACAATTGCTCTTCATTAATGCAAAATGGAGTAAAATAATGTGCCGTGCTGAGTGAATAATTATGACAACAGTATATTTAACACCATAAAAGGAAATCATGTGAACAAAGGTAAAGCCCTTTGCTGTTTAAAAAAATGCATTTCTGTATTTCATACGTGAGTATGAAACTTTGTTCATGTGAGATCAAGTGGTTGCACAGCCTCTGGCACCAGATCTGGACCACCCGTGTGACAGTTCTCTGAGTTATTCAAATAAAGCAACAAAGTCACTGTGAATGAACAGGACTGCCTCAATTTCACAATGAAATGTTAGTTTAGGTTTGACCTGCGTGGTTTCAGTTTGAATCAATAAAAAAAATTCCCAGTTAGTTCTGATTTATTCAAACTTGATTGAAGTTGAATACTTGATTTATCTAATTGGTCAAATAGAAACGTATGAACCTGTATCATACCCACCATGTGTATGCTTTTAATAGTAAACTCCTCCCACTTTGCTAAAATCCCAGAATTCCCAGAAAAATGGCAAGAGACATCACCTCAGTGTCCTCACTGGTATAGTTACACCCTGTTCTCTGTGAACCCACTATCTGGACTTCTAGAGTGGATCCGTCCTGTGATCCAGCCACTGCTCATGCTCTGCTGCACAAGCACAGGAAAGCACAGATGATTTCAGTCCACATAGAGCATGATAAACTAAACCAAGCTTCAAGTTCAGCCAAGCATCCATAATAAGCTCTGACACAGCAGTTTCCAAATTTCATCTGCTCTGATCTGCTGTAATTACAAGTTTCCATGACAGAGACCAACTTGGCAGAGGAGAAAGTTGAATCTGATTTAAAACAATGCCATGATAATACATTTCGACCAGCGACATTATCATTAGACCTCGTCCAAATCTCTTTGTTGGACGTCCCGCTCCTCCGCTCTGCAGTTTTCATTCTGAGGAATTCTGTTTTTCTTTTTCTTTTGACTCATCATCAGCCTGAGCCGGGTCTCATGAAATCTTGCTGACGCCTCACTTCCCCTGAGGAACGACTCTTCTTCATCTTTATTTTCCCCTCTCCACTCATTATGTGTGTTGTTGCACTATTGTGCTGTGCAGGATCTTTTCCCTCTAAGCAAAGGCAGGCAGCTTGCCCTGCAAACATATTAAATCTACAGAGACAGCAGGAATGATGGGAGTGGGAGAAAATGAGGTGGGGACAGAAGGGAGAGAGAAAATGAGAGAAAAACACTGTGGTTCAACAAAACCCAACTCTGACCCACTACAAAAGGCCCACAGTTTATTTTATAAATAATTCTCATATCCATTAATGTTACTCCAATCCATGTTTAGCTTACAAAAAACACAGATTTTTGCATCATGGCTGCAAAAGGTGGTGGCCCAGTTTCTGAAACAGTACAACAAATTTTTTTATCAACAAAAATCAAAAGTTACCACCACACATGTGCTAGAAGTAAGTTATATCTGCTGCTGAATGTGGTGTGAAAGTGGTGGGATGGTCCAGGGTTAGCTTGTTAGCATGCTAACTCCAGTAGAAGCAAATAAGTGATATAAATACAAGCAAAAGATTTACATTTATAAGACAAGAGGTTATAATACTTTCTCTGAGCAGCACTATATGTCTTCAGGGCAGACTGGAGGCTGCAGTGACTCACTATTGGAGAGTGACGAGACGCGCTGGGGCTAGCTGGTTAGCATGCTAACTTCATTGGAAGCAAAGATGTGACAGAGACAAGAGCTAACATTGGTGTTGCTTTCCACCGCTGGATACAGCTCTTGGAACGGACTCACGTTTCTTCTAGATTGGTAAGTAAACAGCTGGTTAATGCCAACGTTAGCTATATGTAGCAATGGCAAAAACATACATATAGCTCCTTTAAACGTTTGCTTATTTCTTGGGGAAGTACTTGATTTGTTTGCTGTCTCACTTGTCTTACTCAGAGTCACATGAGAAGGTTTGTGTAATTTTAGGCTTTAGCTTAGCATTTAGCCTAGCCTGCACTGGAAGCATGGGGACTGCTAACCTCAAGCAATGTGAAACTAAACATGCCTACAACATGCCTAAACATCATGCCTACAATTGCCACACATCAACTACTACTAGGTGTTAACATGCTGACTTTAGCATGTACCATTTCGCAAAAAAATACAATTGGTATAATATGCTGAATTGAAACTTGTGGGAAAACCTGCTTGTGCCTCTCAACTGTAATTCTGACTTAATAAGGACTTTCAACAGCTTCGATATCAGTATCATCCAAATAAAATCAAATATTAATACCAATACAATAGATCCAGCTAGTTACAGTATGGTGTGAATGCAGCATTAGCCTAGCTAAGCAAAAATAGGTTAACATAGAATAACATAGGCATGTAAATGAGCCCTCAATTATATGATCAAACACATCACATGTAGCATATAAAAAGCACATTTAGAATGTAAGTCAATGTTTTGTATTTACTATTCAGTATGTTATCATGCAAACCTTCAGCATCAGATGATGCAGAGTGGGAGGTACAGACAATCATCCTGTATTATAAGGTGTATCTGTGGTTGTGTAATGAGAACAAACTGTGGGCTATGAAGCTTCTTTTTCAACAGCTGGATAAACTAATAACTAATATTAATGTTACTATGTTATTTACTTTGAAACAGCTGGCTATAGTAACTTTACAGCTATTTTAGCACCACTGTGTGAAGTAACTGCTTCTGTAGCTCATTTTCTAGCTGGGAGAGTTTGGGAAAATGTGGGAATCACATCCTGACAGTTTTTTCCCACTTGCATTGATGACTTTGTCATGGTGACACCTGCTTTATCTCCCTTTATTCCTTCTGTTAATCTCTGTATTCTCTGGGGACACTGTCATACACTGTCCCTCCCCCAGATGTCCTCTGAGTTTCCCACCCTTTGTCATTCACCATGACCCTGCTGCTGCTCCTGGCAGGTTATTCCCTGATTGAGCCACATCTGTCCCTTGTTGCCTAATTAAGCCCCACAATTCACCAATGACTTTCCCTCTGTCTGCTGCATGATCGTCTGTGCTGCCATACTATATTCAGCCTGTTCCTGTTCCTCTGTGGCTGCTGCAAAATATGATGGAAATAGTTTCAATCATACAAGTTAGAGTGCCATTTTATTTTGAGTAGAACTTTGCATATGTTCTAGGGATTCAAAACCAAATATCACCACATATTTGGAATCTCCAGCAAGTTTTTGAGATGCTGAACAGCTGTGCAACATGTGTTTGTGCTGATGGACCCACCTGAGGTTCTGATAGATGATCAGTGCCAGGCCGGGACAGGCGGCTTGTGTATCCCCTGGCGATTAAGTTTTTGATCACTGCATCAGCTCTGAGTGCAGGAATGAGCTAATATTAACAGTCAGCTGAAACGTCCTGACTTCAGCCGGCACGTCACACACAATTATGACAAATTCAAACAAACACAGCGGGAAACCGAAGAGTGGGCTGAGTATTTTCTACTACATAAACGTAATGTCACTCACCAACACAATCCACATGGAAACCACACACATTCGATTCATGCAAGGACACGCAAATATATAATGGGGCTGTGCTCACACAGACACAGACACGCACATGCACATTGATTTCCCCTATATCTTAAACATTTTAAAGTAAATCAACACAGTGACAACCTCTGTTATCTATTTCTGCCTGTTCCTTTAAGTGCAGCTATGTGATTCACCAAGAAATAGTCCCAACATAAAACTCCCCCAAAATGTTCAAACTGTTGCTTTAACATTTGCACAGATTAAACAAACATTCGTTCACATTAATTATTGAGCTCCAGAGGTGTTGGTTTGGTCTGTTTTTGAACTTTGGATAGAGCCTAAGACATGCATGTATGTCTGTGTGTGGGTGTGTGTGTAAAGTCCTCCAAATAAAACAAAAAAAACACTCCACCTTGAATGACAAAATATGAGAGCAGAGCAAGAATAACAGAGCTGTAGTTCAACATTTGGCCACCAGGTGACATAACAGCAGTTTAGCACAGAGTCACTAGCAGGAAGATCTGCTGTGGGGTGGTGGGGGGGCAGAGGAGACTAAAAATAAAAAAATAAAATAGAAGAAATGGCACGAGGTGACATGGGACACAACAGTTAGAGAACAACAGACAGATACTATAAATTATTATCAGCTCTCTGGTTTTTGTTTTGCTTTTCCAGGAACTATACAGTTTCATCATTTGCACTCAAGTTTTCCTGTCATCGAACAACAGACAGATACTATAAATTATTATCAGCTCTCTGGTTTTTGTTTTGCTTTTCCAGGAACTATACAGTTTCATCATTTGCACTCAAGTTTTCCTGTCATCTTTTCATTAGCTGATCCTTTGGTTTGCTTGAGGAAATCTTATCTAAGGGTCCACATACAGAACTTTAAAGGTGTAAGGTCTTCTTCAATGCTCATCTGTCTCCTTAGAGATAGCATGACCTGGATGAATGAGAGTCTTCACAGACACTGTGTCCTACATGTGAACTTATATGATTATTTTTTCCCACCTTGTGTGACGTAGGCTACAGTGTTTACCTGGGTGTGGGACTCCCCCCATCTGTTTACCTTTAGATCTGTCCCCCCTCAGGGCGAGGCATTGATCACTGTCCTGACCCGCCTTAATTAACATGTCTTATCCCGCGGATTGATCAACCCCTCACATGGTTGTGCGCCAAAACGAGTGCACGGGCCTCCCCTCCGCATCACGAGGCTCTTCCTTTGATGTTTGGGTACGCTGCACCGCTGGGAGGGAGGCGGGGGGGGGGGTAGAGCATCTGAAGCGTGAAAATCCAGTCTGCCGTTTATTGGGTCGTGGAGGAAGGGGAGGGTGGGGGGTCCCTCTCTGCTACCGACCAATGAGCTGAAACGGGAGCATCGGCGGTGGCGTCTGAGCATCAGCATCTCTGACTCCAGACTGAGGTAATAATCAGGGATGCTGGCGGATGGATCCGCACCGCTGTAACCGGGGCTGGATGACGGATGGTTAAGCAAAGGAAAACCGGTGATCCGGTGATGTGCGCGGAGGATCCCGTCGACGTGATTAGAAGAAGATGGAGAGGGGACCGCTGCTGTCACTAATCAGGAACTGAGAGGTAATTCACTGTGCGCTGCACTGTAGAAGCTTTACATGCTATTATATAATGATATTAATTAATTCAAGGAGTGATAATAGCATTGGTGAATTTTAAACAAGTTGCAGCGGACCTGCACAGAGTTAATGGCTCTGTTTACTCACAGTGTGTTGTGTTGACGTTAATTGTTAACCGTGCAGCCAGTGCGTTGACGTGGTCATGTGGGTGACAGCTGTTTGATGTGTCTGCAGGGGGTGTCTGACTGTTCTCAGCCAATAACTGCTTCCTGTTCGGTATTGATTTATTGATTTCTGAGTTGTATGGTGACACACAGCAGGCCTACTGTGCATGAGGAGTTCTGTTTGTGCTGTATGGCCCCATTTAAAGGACCATACTGTTATTTTTTCTTTTTACACGGTCAGCAGTGCATAGGCTAAAACATGCAAAACACCTTTAAAGCCACATAATTGCATAATTCTGCAACATTTTAAGTATTAGAATATGTTTGTGAGGTTGTATGCAAATCTCATTACAGTGAGTTAGTCATCCTCACTGGGATAATATATATAATATAGCTCTGAGGCAAGCGGCAAACAAAGCATTCACACATGGTAAGGTGCAGACAAGACAGAGCAGAGTGTCTCACAACAACAATAACTTAAAAACCACATCTGTGTTCTGGCCCCCGGTCCACACTGACACCGCTTTTAGACTGAGCCTGTCAACTCTGATTGACTGATTGGTAGGCCTACATCACACGAAGTGGATCAATGAAAAAGCTTGTGCAGGATTTTATCTTAATATTAACTGTGTCTAAGTTGTGGACTGGCTGGTGTGTGAGCAGAGGTTCAGTTCAGTCTGTTGTCCTGATGCAGGGCTCAGTCGCCTCTGTGTTGTACTTGAAATATATTTAACCAGACCTCACACACAAATGATATTTCCTACTTGTGATTTCAATAACCAAACAGCTGTCACGTTTTATTCTGCTTTAAGAAAATACACAGCTTTTGTCATCACTTTAATACCACTACTGTTAGAGACAGAAGCAGTTAAGTGCATTGCTTCGGTACAGGTCTGCTTACACCAGCTTGCATATTTATTTCATTATTTTCTTTCCTTCCTGAAAATAAGTAAACTTTACTGTTCTTTCAATAGATACTTGAGATATTGAGTTAGCTGAAGATTCACATACATTCTGGTGCTGTTAGTCATGAACCTTAGCACTGATTGCTCTTGTTCGCAATGGAAACAGTCAAAGTGTCATCTTCTCCTGAAAAAAGAAAAAGTAACTAAACCTACTTTCCAATCCAGTTGTTAAAGATGATGTTGCAGGTATTTAAGGTGCTATTTTGAGGTTTTCTCTTTAGTGTAGCTTTGGTCATACATTTACAAGACAAGAGTTTATAATAGGCCTCAGCCCTCTGAGCAGCTACGTCTTCATGACAGACTGGAGGCTACAGTGAGTCGCTGTCAGAAAGTGATGAGAAGGGCCAGGGCTAGCTGGTTAGCGTGCTAACTTAAGTAGAAGAAAAGACATGATAGAGACGAGAGTTAACATTAGTGTTGCTTTCCACCCTTGGTAAGTAAACAGCTGTTAATGCTAACGCTGGTTATGTAACCTACAAATAGGTCCTTTAAAGTTTACTTCCAACACACTGGGGGTTTTAAAGGTAAGATGTTAAAAAAGAAAGAAAAGAAAAGAAAAAATCAACAAAAATGGAGATTAATGATTTTCATGTTATTGTTATTATTTGAGCCAAACACAGCACACATAGTTATTGATTATTTGTAAATGTGGTGTTAAGTAATATGAGCCTTTAATGGGGGTCAGTAAGATGTTCATTAATAATAAATACATGTCACATGCAGGACAGCAATGATGGCCATATGCTCACACTGAATCAGACGAAGTTCTGCAAATCACATTGTATTTGTTTATGTTGAGATTCTGCTGCAGATTTTAACAGTGAATCATCACATTTCCGTAAAATCAGCATTACACCAGCGTGATGTTTCCTGATGTTTTTGGCCACGCTGTTGACAAACCACTTGTCATTTTCCAGCTCCCTCTGACAGACTCTTGGCCTTGTAAACACATCGCACATTCTGAAAGATCCTCATCGACAGCTTGTACAGACACAACCGCATTAATTAGAGAGTTGCATCCCTCCCAAAACAGAGGGAAGGTGCACAGGCCCTGGATCTAATCAGAGAGCGAGGAGGTCTGTGCCTCATTCTTTACAGATGGTGGTGGAGGAAGATTCCGAAAATCCAGCTGAGATTATGTGAAAAAAAAAAGTACCTGAACCACAAAATGTAGCTGCAAAAGAGACATCACACGTATATCAGATGTTGTAGATTTTCTCAAATGAGTTTCTGATGTCGGCTGCGGTTGCTTGAATCTTCTCCAACGCCATGCAGCGTCAAAACTTTTGGGTGAAATATGAAACTGATAGAAATCAGTTAAACATCTCATCCCCTGTTATCCTTTTGGTATTAAATGGTCAGAGAACAGCTCCACGTTGGCAATCGTGAGGAATATCTCAGGATTTCTGGCTCAGCAGCATTGAAAATGTTGAAACTGTTGCTTCTTGCTGCCATTTCTGAAGCCAGCAAGTGAAGTTAGATGGCATTAAATGCAACAGCAACTCCTACAGGAAAGGAGAAACATTTAAAGATAGAACTGCTAGAGCTTACAGATGTTTTATATTGCAGTTAGATGGCACTACTTTTTTTCCTTTTGTTTGGTGATGCCCAATTGTAGATTGTCGACTGTGCTTTCCATCTACAAATAGCACATTCTAGATTTATTTTTGTGTGAAATTACCAGTGCAGCTTTGAAGTAGGTGTTTATTCTGAAAGTTTAAAGCTCGCATATTTTAGCCTTTTATTTGAAGTGTTCCATAAGAAGATATATTTGTGGTTTTAAGACCCAAAAACAGTCTCAGTGTAGTTTTAAATCTTCTCTCTCAGGCTTCTCTCTGGAGCTCTAGTAACAACAGGTTGAGAAACAGGTGAGAAAACTCTGAGTGTTCCAATAAAAATATATCAGATTTCAGGTAAACACAAAGAGACTAAATCCTGCAAGGTTGGATGGTGGGTCCAGGTGGGCGGGGCTTGAGGACGATGACTGCTTTGTTGTGACATCACAAAGTTACAGTCCTGATGGCTTGTTTTAGGGCTCAGTTTCTGAATACAGGCTGTGTGCATTTCTCTGTGGACTGAGCGCTTTGATTCTTTCACAGTATTAATACAGAACCTAGACCTGCTTTATAATCAAACAACACATGGACAGCTACCTTTACACTATATGGGACCTTTAAGGTTTAGCTGGCAGAGCGTCAGTGAGTGCTGCTGCTCTCTGATGACAGCTGCCTAAACAAAGAAAGAAAAGGAAGACGTTAGTTAGGGAGGAAGATAGGCATGGAAGGGCGTGTGGGAAGAGGAAGGAGGAGGAAGAAAGGTGTGATCAGGATAATTACAGTGAGTGTAGATTACTGTCTGCAAACTCTACCCTCCTCTTCTCTTGCTGTCTGTGTCCTGTCTCCTACTTTTTCTTCTTCTTTTACTGTAAATCCCTCCCTTATTTCATTTCGTCAGGGAGCTGAAACTGAAATCATCTCACATCACTCATCTCGATTTACTCCGGCGGTGAATTAAGTCTAATTGAGTCTAAATCCTGCACAAACTGACCTGGTTCAGAGAAACACAGCCTGTCTCAGGTTATCTAATTACAACCGGTCTGCTAAAAATAAACATGGTAGCTCATCCAAAAGAACAGGATATCTAGTTTTCTGACTTTTAACTACGGTGGTCATGTGTGAAAAACATTCAGTCAAAAACATGACTCAGCACTGACAGAAGTCCCAAAGCAGCGAGGCTAAATGGCAGTTCAGCATGTTGAGAGAACAGATTTACCTGGTGACAGCCAAGATGGACATCAGTAAAGTAAAATAAGAAAATGAAAACAATAGTGCTTAAAAAGACAAGGACAAAGGACAAGGAAATAAGGACCGAAGGTCACCTTAGATTGTAACCTGAACCAGGGAAAAACCAAACTGCATAGAAACACTGCACAGGAAGGATGCAGCCTTTTATTGAGTGGAGAAAACACAAGAGATGAGACCCATCGTCACTGGAGCTGGATTATGAGACACTTACCAACATCATATGGGATCTGTCTGAGACGAAATCTGGATACAAATCCAAATAGAAACCGCCTGTCGCAAATTTTCTTAAATAAAATAAAAAATACTCACAAAGAGAAGCATGAACAGGGAACCTTTAAAGCCACTGTGACAAGTTCTTGTTGTTCTCAGTGTCTGGCCCGGAAAACTCTTCATTAGAGTACTGATTCAAACCATTTTTTGACTTGTGACCCTTAAAAAACCAGTGTCTACTGTCTACTGTCCAGTCCTCAGTTCATCCTGAGGTTTTTCCCAAATTAAAAAGCAAAAATAACCATCATTTGTGCTGCAGAAATGTGTTTTTCTTCTCCCTTGCCCTCACATTTACTAGGGATCCCTCTCCCAGATTCTGAACCACCGTCTCAGACACTGTATGTGGGACAGACCGCTGTCCTAACACAGGAAGATGAAAATACAATGATTAACATCCAGGAGTCCAAGTGACCTGAGCAGTAAATCACAGAGAGTGACGGGCTGTTGTTTGGCTGGTTGCATAACGTGTTTGGCTCAGCAGAGGGGAAGCCTCTCAGTCCAACCTCTGACAGCTCCTCCCCTGTTCAGACCTGCAGGGCTGCAGGCCAACTCCCGTCCCGCAGCCCCTCGGCCCCTCCTGGGTGAAGCGGCTGCATGTGTGGAATGTGAGGCAGGTATGTGAGGATACCTCGGCTCCGGTCGAGACAGGGAAAGGACAGAAAAAGGGAGAGGGAGAGAGAGAGAGATTCCTTGAATTGTAACGCGGGCCAGCAGCAGATGTATCTGTTTGTACAGACTGTGGCTAACACAAAGTCCTGAATCTGGAATGTATTTCGCAAAAGCTTTACTCTTTACATGCTGCAGGTGTTCCTGTTCTGAAACATCCAGATCTTGTTAAAGGGCCATACCACAGTTTTTGTATGTTTGAAGCCTCATTCACACGTACAGATTCATTAAAGTGATTTGTGATCGCTGGCATCGGTCTCTGAGTGCATGTTGAGGTCAGTACATTAATTGTAAATCATGTCAACTTTGCACGACTTCTGACCATTTTGTGAAGCCTCCAGTGAGCTGTCACGTAATCATCTTTCCTTCCAGGTGGCCGTTGGTTTCAGATCATTTCAGTGCACTGGGACCATACTGCAAATCTTGGTGGTGCATTCAAGGTCAACTTCAACATGTAATATTGGAGATGTATGAGCTGAGAAGTATGGCAACTGTGAGATATGACGTAGGAAAACCAAACTCAGAAATCAGTGAGCAAACAGACATTGTGACTGACTGACTTTGTACATCTTTTGGATGAAAAAAGTTTCTGTCAGACAGTTCACCCTGAAATCTGGGGTTTCAGAGCCTCCTCAAACACACCAACAAGGAAGAAGTTTCCAAAAATGGCTTCCAAAAACTCCATTGCCATGATCTGAATTACAAGTTTCGCCACTGATTTAATTGAACTCTGGATCACCTCACTAGTTGTGCATATGGTTGCCTGGACACAAAGCCGGTCATTTCAGCTTAACGGACAAACTCACAAATCTCTGCATCCTGTTTCAGCTCAGATTTTATTCTGAAAGACCTGAATAGATGTTGTGATTTGTATGAACCTTTAAAATGAGACATCTATATATAGCACCCTTTAATGACGCGATCTGTACAATTCATCTGAAATCTGAAAACTATAGATTGCCAAAGTAAGATCATCCACTATATGGGATCATCGGATTGCCCCCCCCCCCATACCACACAACAATAAAATAACTGATAAAGAAAGAAAGAAAAGAAATGTTCATTGTGATGGACTCCCTATCTGAGGCTAATCTGTGGGCAGCTGTCTTATACATGGAAATCAATCTAAAAACATGCAAGAAGACAGCAGGCAATGTAACGTAATAAAGGCGATGGACTCTAACGTCTGTTTAAAATCGAGTTGACGTCAAAATCGAGCATTGACTAACTGACGTTGTGACGTTCAGCAGATGTTGGGTTTACTCAAAACTATAATGTTGGAATCTTATACATCAAGATGGTGTTGGTATGAGGCGTGTGGAAGATGTTGGATTTTGGTTGCTTAACAACACAACTTAAAAACAACAAAATATCAACATCAATTGTGCTTAGTATCCTATGACATTGTCGAACTGGCGTTGGCATTAGACGTTGTCCTGATGTTGAGTTTTGGTAACTGACATCGCAGCCTACAGTTAACCAAATATTAATGTTTAAAGACGTTGGTGGCCAAAAATGTAAATTACATATAGTTTGTATTTACTATAAACTACAAATTATTTGAAAATTAAAACAGGCTTCTTAATAAATTGTGATCAAATATGCTTCTACCTGCAGAGGTGTGTCACTAGTTCAGTCTCCAATAAAGGTCTGTGTCTCTGTAGTTGAGGTAAATAAAGGCACTATTTGATCCTTTATGGTAATGTACTGCTGCGCCCAAAACCACCAGTAAGGTCTTCTAAGTTCAAACCAACTCACTTTTAAATCAGGATTTTTTTATTTTTTTCCCAGACCGTGCACACAGACACACACACATCCATCAGACCACACCCTCCTGTTTTGAGAAGCACTGAGGAAGAATTTCCATGGACGTTGATCCAGACCTCTGCTGCTGACTCCGGGCCCCGCCGCTGTCTGCCTTTAATCCTGAGCTCCCTCCACCGGCCTCAATGCGTTGCTTGTCCGTTTGAATCGAGTCAGTAGTGCTGCAGTGGGAGCCCTTTGAAATGCTTCTCTAAGAGAGTGATAATCGACTCGGTTAATGTGGTTTTATAAAGAAAGATCCTCAGATCAGACGAGCAGGCAGAAATGTAAAGCAGCAGCAGCAGCTTGATGAGTGTTTTGTGTTGGAGATTAGTGTCTGGATTCATACCTTGTTTTACCTGCTCCAACATGTCACACACACCTGCAGGGAGAGGAGGGGGTGCATAATACACACACACATACACGCACACACACACACACACACACACACACACACACACACACACACAGGTGTTCTTCTTTTGCTCCACCCTGCCTACAAAAAATACCAGAGGCAAAATAGTCAATTGACAGTTCAGTGACTGTTTTACAAGCAATGGCAGAAAGACGTTAGTGTGGTTTGTACACATGCTAACACACACACACAAACACGCACACACTCACATACACACACCTAGTGAAGCGTCTGTTTTGGAGCATGCTGAAACAGATCACTCTTTCATGCTGAACCAGGCAGTCTGTGTGTACCTTTGCTCCCCACTGGTGTTTACCTCCTCTCTCCACTGCTGCTCTCTCTGCCACGTCAAATGACTGCCTGGGTGCTTGGCTCGCTCCTCTGGGAGCCTCACGGCCGAACAGCCCGTCTGACTGTGGTCACTCTGCTCTGGCTTTGAGGAGCGAGAAACAACTGGCTCAAAGCTTCAGACCAACTCAGAACTTTTGATTTTTTTTTTTTTTTTTTTTTTTCTGGCTGGTATTTTGGAGTCTGACTGTGCGCTGGAGCTCTACTGGCAGTTGGGAAATAAATGGATGTGTTCAGGTCTGTGGAGGCAGTCAGACTGAGGACTCACCTGACGGTTGAGAAGACACTGGGGGAGCAGCTGTTGGAGCTGCTTTGAATCTGAAGTGTCTTATTTTATTATCCGTGCAGCTGAAAAATGAGTGGATTTCTCTATAGGGGAAGGTAAGGCTTTTTGGATGTTAACAGCTCTTGTGATGAGTCATGGGGTCGTTTGGTGAATGTGTGTGGTTTGTGAACTGCGGTTGCCTTTGTGTGTGTGTGTGGGTGTGCATTCATGAATGTAATGTGAATAGAAAAGCCTCTCCTCTGCAGTGAACGCAGATAAATACAGTTAAAAGACTTCACTTAATAGTAGGAAATAGGACCTTTGTGCCAGTGTTACATAAGAACCCACGAAAGCCTTGACTCCCACAAGTGGAATACCTGCATGATAGGCAGCTATTGGCTGAGCTAATATGCACTCATTTCAAAGCAAAAGCCTGAGTTGGCTACTCTCGTTTTTAACCTCTTCAAGCCTGTCAGACACAACAGTGGGTCCGTTATGCATGTTTTATCTGATTTATCAGACGCAAAAAAGTTATTTAAACACATCTACCTACAGGTCAGTCTGACATACAGTATTAGTGCAGTGTAAACTAAACCGGGTGGGTTTGAACAAGCTGTGCCTGAACAGCATGCGTTTGTCATCACTGACCTTCAAAGCTGATCAGCTAAGTTTAAGCAGTTGATAACCTATATTAAGTGATATCTAGAATTTCTTTTAGATGTAAAAGTGCAGCCATTTAAAACATCCTTTTTGGGTTTTAATAGAATACTGCAGGAATGAATCCTAAAACCTGGAAATAAATTAGCATTTTAGCACTTTCAGTTCCCTTGTCCTGAAGTCTCGGGGTTAATTGAAGGAGGTTTTGGTTAGATGACTGAAATAAGGTCTTAACACAAGCTCAAGACATTTTTAGGTTTTATTCTATGACATAAAATATGTCAGTAAATACCCCAGTTGTGATTTATTTAAGCTTTAATGTGTGTTAAAAAAAGGCCTGTTGCTAACCAGAGGCTAAATGACGTTACACAGGTTGTCGGGGACGTTACACGTCATCACACTGAAAATGAAAACCGATCTACTCACCATGCAGTCCCTCTTTACAACCTCATTGTGTTTGTACCCGCGCTCTTACAAACTGTTACTAACTGTAAGAGGAAAGGCTTTTGTCGAAGAGGTCAGAACTCAATCAAACTACAAGTTGAAAGTTTCGCGTAACATTAGCTTTTTACTTCTGCTGATTGTATTTATCCTTCAAAAATCATAAAATGGTGTTAATCTGTGAAGATTATCCTCCTGAACAAAATGTGCCAGTATCATAAACATGTGTTTGTCACAGAGTTTATTTTCTGCATTGATCTAAAAGCCAATGTTAAAATCCCATTGGCCTTTTGTTGAAGGAACCAAGGTGATGCTAACTTCCTGGTTGGCCTACAGAAACATGTCACCCCTGCATGTCAGTCAGTGTACAGTATCATCAGTCATCATATATTTTTGTCTGAATAATTACTTGCATAATTGGTCAATTAGTCTATAAATATCAACAATAATTACAAATGACCATTAAAAGTTTCCAGAACTGGAGCATGACTCTTCTCAGCACAGTAACAGTTGGCTGTTGATCATCTGTGGCGTCTCCCATAAATACTTTTTGGACATCTTTTTTTTTTTGCCTTATTCAAGAGTCAACAGTCGAGCAATGGTGAGCAACATAAAACAAAGGTCCTTGGCTGGAGGGAATTTGAGGGACGTTGCAGCTCATGGTTGGTCGAGCAGGACACACTGAGCATGGCTGCTTTTTTATTTAATGCCTCCCTTTTTCTTCTTCTACAATCAGAAGACCACAATGTCAGGGGAAAGTAAAATAAAAGTTTACAATCCCTTTTTTTAGGCGTTTTTTTAAATTGGTTTTTCAAACATATGCTCAAACAGTTTAATTGGCTAGTTTGCTTGTTTGCTTCCCCATGGTCTTTTTTTTTTTTTATTTTTAGATCTGAAACACAGACAACTGGTCAGCTGTTTGTTTTTGGTGTGTTCAGTTGCAGCTTTTACTAGTAAACAAACAGCACCCTGACCGTTGCTTTTTTTTTCTTGCTAACAGCTGAAACACCCGAAGGCATGCAGCGCACTCATTCAAGCTAGTCTTTGTTTTCGAAGCCTTAAGGCATCACTGAATGAATTCTAAGTCGACTGATCACCTACTCTAGATGTAATGTCGGAGTAATTCAGGCATGACTTTAAATACAGTCTGAAGAAAATCTGTTCATAATTGATTTATCACCCGTATCTACTAATCACAGTGTTGGCATATAATATGTCTTCACACATGTGTCCTCCCCCCTGTGGAGTTTATGAAGTGTCATCTCTGAATCTGTGGCCCAGGTTTGGGGTGTGTTGCAACCGTTAGTTGCATCAGTTGAAATGTCGAAACATCAGTTAACATGGAGCAGATTTGCATCGGTTTTTATGACGAGCGCCGACACATGAGAGCACAAATGTTGTTCTCACGCAAAACAACAGCTCCAGCCTGTTGACGAGTGTTCTGGTGGCCCGCTGCCACACAGCTGCTGCTGAGGAGGCCTTCACTGTGTCATGTACTCAGCATCTATTGTCACACATTCACCTCACATCTCCTGCAGCTCTGTCTGCTCCACCAGCTGTCCTCGCCTGCACGTCTCATGTGTTCCAGGCTAGCATGGAGGTCACTGTAGCCCTGTCTGGCACACACTCACGCCTAGGTGGTCGAGATGCCGTAAAACACGTTGATTCCACTGAAAGCCTTTGATTCCCAGCTCCATTCAGAGACAATGTGTTGGGCTCATTACATTCTCACCCTGATGTGAAAGCGCCCTCGTCTGCCTGATCCTCACTTTAGCTAATAAGTGAGGCCTTTACAGCTCGGTGCGATCGGCTTTGACTTAATCTCTCCAATTGATTATTCATGAAAGACTCAGATGATGTGCTAATGGGGGAGAAAAAAAATCAAGCCCACGTTCCTCTGATGCCACTTTGAAATAGTGGATAAGTGAATCTCAGGAGCCACAACAGCTGTTTTTGTTCTGTTAAAGGTAAAAAAAGTATTTCTTAAAAAAAGAAAAAACCACTTTATTAACCAATGAAGTCTCTTTATTGCTGCTAACAGTATTTATTATAAATACTCTCTCAGGGTTTCCTCTGTTAATATAGTCTTGACCAGTCGGTGGAAGGATTTCATGGATTCTTCCACTTTGTCTTTGTTTACTGTGTCTCCAGCGGTGAGTGATGGCTGTGTGACTTAAAGCATGCGCTGACTCAGTTTCCACCACCAGTGTGTGAGTGTGCCTCCTGTCTCTGACATGTCAGTGGGAAGCTACCCCCC
>NW_019525437.1:4983585-5050496 GCF_002814215.2 Seriola lalandi dorsalis
CCCCTCCACACCTCTCCATCCAGCTCTGCTCATTCTGGACTATTTTTGACCCTCTGTGCTTTGGAGAATTAACCACCATTTTTCAGTGGCACATGAAGCAGACAGGATGCCAGCAGGTTGGATATATGTAGGTGGAAAAAATAGTTAATCACCATGAACCTGGAGAAACAGGTTTCAGTGCAGGGATAAAGATCAGTGTGTGTGTGGCTGCTGCTGAGGACACATGGGACAGTGTTGAGTCTGAGGGCGCTGGGCTGATCGCTGTCTCTTGTTTCAGGCACTGCGGTGCAGAGAAACGGGCCAGGCCAAGGAGCATCGGACCTATGATGGGTGAGTACCTCCTTGTCTTATTCTTCCTGTTTATCTGGAATGTTTCCCACCTAACTGCAGGGTAAACACTTCATTACAACATTTATCACCCTTGGTCTGATACAAGCTCCCGTGTTGACTAATTAGCTATTTGTAGGAGCTACAGTGTGTTGCAACTATGACTCTATGAATGACTGAGTGTGTCAGTAACACACACCACCCCTTTTCTTTTATAGGTGTGTGTGTGTTCATACACTTCTCTTTTTGTGAGTGTCTTTAAACCTTGACAGTGAGAATAGATTTATAAAGTGAATATTTTCACATTTCAGCCGTGAGCTTTGAGGTGAACTTAGTCATGATTTTCTTTTGGTATTGCCTAATTTTACTCGTCTGGTAAATGTCTTATAATTTCCTCTGACATTTCCTTGAAAGAATGATGTGACTCGGTCCCAATAACAGGGCAAGTAAGGACAAGACTCTGGCAGGAGGGTAAGATCTTGTTTGTCTGAGTTTTTAAGGAAAGACCCACAAAAATGTAAAGCAGTTGCATAGTTATGTGGGCTGTAAGTTGATTTCCAGAGGAATTTACATAAAATAACTTCCAAAATCTTAACGACTGTTGAACACTGACAGAAATCAGATAAAACCCACGTAAATATTTGTATTTGTATATTTGTTTAATTGTATGCTTTGCTGTAGAGAAATCTTAAAAATTTGAATGTTCATCAGACCTGCCGTGCACTGTTATGATGGAAAATGATTGGAATCAATCAATCAAATTTCTCTTTGAGGAATACCAAATTTTAAAGCCCTTTCTAGGAACAACTTTAAAGAAAAACTAAAAGAAATAATCCAGTTTCTTTCTAAGAAATTATTAGGATTTCAAAGCAACCTAAAAATAAATTGGTATATTTTAGGACATACTTGTCGTATATAGGAGTATGTCTATTTAATGACAATACAAATGTTAGAAACAAGACATTTTCAATAGTGTACCAGGCGTTTTTCACATTCATATGAAATATTTAATTTGCTGATTTGTGACAATGTAGTTTTCAAAAAAAATTGTTTAACATGTTAGCTTAGCATAAAGTATGAAAGTAAAGGGTAACAGCTAGCCTGCCTCCATCCAGAAACTTTCTTACCTTTTAACCTGGGTTTTATTTTCCTGATAACATTAAAACTTACCAGCTTCATTGCACAGAACATGTCAGTGAGGGTGTTTGTGTAGTTGTAGCAGTGCATCATTCCTATCAGTGTTGTGTGATATTTTGTACCCTGGCCTGCTGCAGGCGCTGCAGTAGTTAACATCTCAGGCCCTGATCCAGAATACCTTCCACCTCCATGCAACAGAGCAGCTCTTTAATAATATTTAATGTGCTGCAATTTTAAAGAACCGTCAGAAATCTGAATTCTGCCAAGCCATCTTAATTACACCCCTCTGGACCTGGCCCTCCACCACCCCCACCCCTGTATACTGCAAACTGATTGGCCCTGCTTTTAAAGGAATAAAACCTGAACTATTGTCCAAATCCCTCCTGTATGGAGTTTTCTGGGAATGCTCCTGGCTCTCTGGAGAGGAGAAGTTTGGCTTTGAGACGTCTTGAGGCCTCTGGAAGCGTTTCAGCTGGATGAGAATGTACTGTGGCGGTGCTGTGTGTGGACACGGCTCATATATATCCAGGTTTAATAGGGTTATAATGAGGCGAGGGTTGATCAGGACGTCTCTGAGATGCTGCTCAGTAAAGCCTGGAGGTGTTTAGACTTCAGCCCCGTACTGTTAGACCGATGATCTTCAGTAACACTGGAACATTTTTAATGTGGGAGGGTTTTTCAAACAAAGCTGTTGACAGATGAAGTGCATTTACTTGCAACACCAGTCCACTACACCAGTCTCTTAGGTGTTTAAGCTGCTCTGAAGATGCTCTTGTTCTTCAAATAAACAAAACAATCCCCACTCAAGGTCCACTTATTTGCTTTCAAGCATATCAGATGGTCTTCATCAGCAGGTGAAATTTGGACTGAACTGTCACACTCAAATTTAAGTAAACGTTCATGATAAATCTGTGGTCAGAATAAATGATGGTTTCTACAGTTCCACGACAAATGAGCGAAGTCCATCTGTGATACAGTTGAAAGCCCCAGAACAAATGAGTTAATGGACCTTGAGTGGAGATTGTTTTGCCAACTGGTGTCTCCAAGCTCAATATAAATTTGGTTTTGAAACATCTTGATAATTCTGGATCTGAATGTCTTCTGGCGCCTTTGACTTGGTTTATTCGAATTCTGTTGGTTTTCCGTCTTCAGGCTCCTCCGTCGTCACAGATTGGCTCAGATACAGTAACAGCATCCCTGTTACAGGGATTACAAAGGGATTTGTGGCCCTTTTCCAATGCAAGAACTTAAGGAAACATGACATGTAGCCATTGTTAGCATTAGCGTGCCGCTTTTGTTATCTGTCCACTTCAGGGAAGAGCTTGGTGCAGTTTAGGAGGTTATACTCAATACAAACTTCACGTACTTTCAGATTATGATTGGTCAAGCAAATGTGTCAACAGATACAACAGTATCAACCATTTTGCCAGTTGCTAGTTGCTAATGTACCTTTCACTTCTTCCACTGTTACAGTTTCAGTGGGATTTACCTATATCGTCCTCTTAGTGTCCGCCAAAAGCCAGATCAGAAAGACTGGAAACTGATACACTCCTCTACAGTATGTCGTTACCATATGCTTGCAGCAGTGAAGTTGCTTTACTGACCTTTCTGTTGCCTCTTAGGCTGTAAACAGGCTGCACTAATAACCCTCTAATTGGTTGCTCTTAGTTGGGACAATCTGAAGAATCAGAAGAAGATGTTATTTACCACTAGATTGGTTTAAATGCAGGTTTTCTGTTTATTTCTTTCCTCCAAATTCTTGATAATATAAAGAACAATGGAGAACACTTGTTGGACAAACTGAGATGTCTAGGTATTATTTAGTATTTGTGGACAGGGGAACAATCAGATGGTACTGGAGTGGAACAGAAGGAACCAGAGAGTTTCTCAGTGTCAGGAATAATTGGGTATATATACCCACCAAACAGCACATAATTATGACAGAGACAAGTCCCCCTTTTTTATTGATGTATATGTGGCCCTGGTTTGCAAAATACAATTAAACGAAAAAAGCAGCTTTTGTGTAAAAACCACAAACTTTCTAATACTTCAGGTTTTGGGAAGGTCAAGGTTAAATGTTGGTAAAAGCGTTCCTTTCTAAAGTTTAAAGTTGAATTTTGCTTATTTACGTGTTTCTTTTTCTATCTGTGCAGATTTCTCATGTGATGAAACAGATAAAGGCCCACCGGTACAGATGCACAGCCTCAGAGAGTTTGAACAGGTAAGAACTTATGCTCTGACACAAGCTGTGTTCTCATGGTTTGGCTCACATGATACAAGCTGTACGGTAAAGTCTCCCTTAAAGAGTGGGATGCTTACTGTTGTGACAAGAAGAGCTGGCTGATCTTCTAGTGGTGTTGGAAAATTACTGATGGAGGTCAGCTAATGTTGGTGTAGTGCTGTGTCTCAGCTGTGTCCAGGCTTGCCTCTGCTACGTGGAAATGACTGTGTAAGGTGTGTTTGGGAAGATGACGTGGCAATTGAAGGACTGCACGCGTCAAAGAGTTTCCTCCTCTCCTCTGTCCTCATCATTCTGTCTCTCATACAAACCATAATGCTATTTCTGTCACTGCGTTCACACCTACACGGATAGTAATTATTCTGCTGGTCCCGATCCAGGTCATTAAAAATGTAATATCTGATATCCATAATTCTTACACACACTAATACAGCTGCACAGTCCACAGTAAGAGGTCTATATTAGACCTTAAATATATGACTTACAGCTTTCATCACAGCTTTACTCCTGTAGTATTTTCTGTAGTGTCCTTTGGTATTTTGTACAATATGGGTTGGATGGAGCGTGTTTTGGCGAGAAGCTTGGGACGGGATTTGGACAGCTGCTTTTCATTATTAAGTTCAGCAGTTGCAGTTTTCACCAACAGCAATTTTAGATGTGTAATTAAAGTGAGAAGATGTCAGTAAATCTTATTTAATCCAAAGTGTCTCAACTCAGATTACTCGTCAGCGTTTGCAGTTTGTGTGTGTTCTTGCTGCTTCCATCACTGCGTATTCGGAAATTGTGTTTTCATGAAGTCAAATTTTGTGTTTTGGAAAACCCAGAGTGCAATGAGTTAATTTCTATAACAATAAACATTCAACAAACAACAGGAAATGGATCGGGCAGCCAATTACATTTAAAAAAATGCTTTTAGCAGTCCTGTGGATGAACTCAGGACGTCACCATTAGGCAAATGTGGAAACATTTTGTTGCCCTACAGAAGCCCTAATAGCCCAAACTGGTGCAAAACACTTTTTAAATGGGAAACAGAATTCAACACAAGATGTTTTCCCTCTGAAAACAGAGCTTGATTCATACTCCTGATGGCTTGTACTGCTGTTTGACCCACTGTTCAGAAACATGGCCGACATCTTCCTCTGTTTCTGCTGTATTTAAAAACTGTGATTTCTTCTTAGAAGGCGCAGATTACGGTTTCTTGTAGTTACTTGCTGGCATTTATTATCCACAATCAAATTACCATTTTAATATAATGCGTTAAGAAAGATTTCCTGTTTTCTAGATTGCAGCTTTAATATGACCGTTGAGCTGATTTCCTAACAATCTTTAACCCTGAAAGTTAGTTAGGTATATTTTTGGGCATTTTTGCCTTTATCCTGACAGGGACAGTGAGAGATAGACAGGAAGATCAGGGAGAGAGAGAGGATGACATGCAGCAAAGGGCCGCGGCGCGGACTTTAACCCATGACCGCTGCATTCATGGCTAAGCCTATGTGGTACGCGCTCCGCCTAGTGAGCCACCGAGGCGCCCCCAGGAGAGGGAGAGATTTAAGAAGTGTTCTGCAGGTTTGTTGTCTTAGTGTAGGCAAAAATTTTAATCTGAAATTGAAAAAAATACACATATGACAACTGAACTGCAATTTCAGAAGTTACCATATTGTCATGAGTATCTGTGATCATGGCAAACACCTAGACACAAAGACAGAATTAAACATAAAAATGAGATGTATGACTAAATAAATGGAGCCGACATATTTTTAAAGTTGGTACAAAGCTGTGTGTCTGAGAGGCATAGTTCTCCTCTGGTTCTGGTTCTGTGCCAGAGTAATGGATTCTGGGAGCTTTGCCAGGTGCATTGTGGGTCTGATATAACTCTGGAGGTGCTTGCTGCAATTACTCTGTTCGCCTTTTAGTGAAGGACAGAGCCATAGAGGGAGAGGGGGGTGGCTGTAATAATGTTGAATTAATGTGGAGGGTTTGGTCAAATGATGTGAAAGATGAAACTACAACAGGATGAGGATGAATCCACGTCTTCCTGCAGGACGGACTCTCTGATTGATTCTGTGTTAGAAAGCAGCAGAGAGAACAGACAGATTATTCACCTTAAGGCTGTTCTGACTTTTTAAACAGCTGGAAATTTATAGAATTAAAAGGCAATATTTTAAAGGCTTTGCATCACACCTCATTTTACAAACTTACTTTCTAAACTTTGGCACTACCTATATATACATCTCCTCTGCTCTGAATAAATAAAGATCTGACCTGGGATCAGAGCGCTCTCAGTTATATAATGCTCACTGTAATCTGTTGTACAGCTGCAGGTCTCAGGTCTGTGTCAATATGTCTAGTAGCTGAGTGGATCTGAGGTCATGCTCTGTCAACTCTGATCATGTGGTTCTTCATCATCATCATCATCATCATCATCATCACCACAGGAGAAAACTGTGTTTGTGTTTTGGAGAGTGTGAACTGTGAAGTGCAGGAGCTTCGTGCTGTTGTCTGGTCAATGTTCTCAGGTCAGGTTGACGGCCTTTTGGATCAGTTCAGATTGTCCTCAGGTCTTTTCAGATTGGGCCTGGTTTGTGAAAATGAATGTATGCACATTGGTCGTCTTTTTCTAGACGTAGGCTACATCCATGCTAAAATGTTTTAGTTTTAAAACGTCTCTTTTCTACGTTTATGCCTGGCGTCCACACTGAGGTTTTCAAGCCCTTGATATGGAGACTTTTGGAAATGCTGCTGGACCCGTCTCTGGGTTTGTGTGGAGAGACAGAAACAGAGACCTTTGGAAATGATGACATAGATCCCTTCAGTCGCTCCCTGATTGGGTCTCATTAGCGACCAGTTGTGAAAGCAACATGGATAAGGAATTTCAAGAGTTACTGACCTTGTTGTCTTTGCTAGCAGCTGTTGTTCTGTTAGATTCTGCATATTTACGCTACAAATGTCTTTGCTGTTCCTCGCTCAGTATTTTTTGCAACTAAGAAACTGTAGACTGCTTCTTCCTGTTCAAACAGTTTTTGTTTGACCCCGATCCTGCAATGTGTCAGTGTGGATGTAGCCGTAAAGACCTCTAGTTACAGCAGTGGTGGGGGCTGGGAACACCTCAGGGACACCTCCCACTGAGGAGCTGAGCGATGTTTAGCAGGATAAGTAAGCAGAGAAAACTACTTAAAACATTTACTCTGCTGGTGTTTTCTTTCATTCATCTCCAAATCTTTACTTTTTTGTTTGGCGTGTCACTAGATCATTTTACCACAAATCTATTTTTATATGACATGAAGGATCAGAACAAGCTTGGCAAAAGCCTTTCTCTGTATCCCTGGCTTTTTCTTTGTAGACATAAGGTCAATCTCCTGGTATATTATGCATAAACATATACACAACCTTGTTGCAGGAGAGACACAGGTTCATTTCAAGGGATTTACAAGACAAAAAGACACACACACACACACAGAAATTAGGACTTGTGTATACTGTATGTTGTGTATCAGTAACTTTGCACACGTCTCTCTCTGAGACGGTGAGAGGGAGCAGAAATCATTTTACAGCAGAGATGGCAGAGCTGAGCGTATAGTTTGTGTGTGTGTGTGTGTGTGTGTGGGGGGGGGGGATTATTCTCTCCAACATGTGGAAACCTGCTGTTAGCTGGTGCACTCAGCCACATGTAACTGTGCTGATTTTAAACATTTTTATGACTGACTGGCGTTTTTTTTTTTTTTAACCAGGACAGGTGTGACATGTTAATAACCAGGTGTTTATGGAGAGCGTCTCCAGCCGTGGTGTCTATGTCGGTTTAAAGTTTCACATGATATTGCTACATAAAGATCATTTTATTCATTAAATAACATTCTGGATGTAAGTTAAGTGGGTAAAAATGCAACTTAAACTGTTGTAGGAGCTTTAGAAGTAATTTCAGGGTGAAGACGTGTTTCCTCTGAAGCTGAGGCAGAGAGCTGAACTCTTGGCTGGCTGCTTGGAGGCTATATTACAGTATGCGGCAGCTTTTCCTTTGAAGTTTTCCTATGGCTTTCCCGCTGAGGGATGAGGGGATGAGTCATGCTATATGCAGACATACACAGACACCAGCCTGGGAGGCAACCTAAACACTGGCTTTGTATGGACGGACGAGGAAAAATAGGCTGAGACTGGTGATGGTGTGGATTATAGTCGATGTGTTGCATCCCTGTGAAACTGCTTTAAAGGAACAGACCAGAGTTTTCACATATTTTGAATTGCTTAAATGTCTGTAAAAGAGTGCTGCAGGGGTTTCAGATGTAAATGTGTTTAAAAGTCCTTGTATTTCGTTACAGTTTCACAACCCACAGAGGCTTGATCCTGCTTCTGTAACCTCGTTCATAACAGACATTATGTCTGAGCTTTGTTTGGTGCCAAAATTATTTTCTGGTCGTTTTGCACTGCAACTGATAAGAGATTGTCTGTGTCTGACATGTGTTCAGAGTTTCAGTGTTGAAGCAGATAGAGGAGCAGACTCATGGCTTCGGATGGAAAATGTGTCACGCTGTTAAAATGAAATAGTAGAGTCTCTTTGATCTGATCAATAATACTGATTTGTCCTTGAAGCTTCTGTGCTTTTGGATTTGAACTTGTGCTGTGAGTTGATGTTGTAGGATACACACAGGCTAATTGAGACTGTCCTCCTGTAAAAAACCAGCCCACAGGTCGTTTGTGCAGCAGGTTATTATGACCCATAGTTAGGTTTTGTTGCTAGGCAACATCTAGTGGTCGTATTAATTATGACAGGAACAAAGGGAAAAGTGCGGTGACGTAGTATAAAGAGCGACAAAGTCCAAGTTAGGAGGAGATTGTGGTGGATGGATGGGTTGACAAAACACAGGAATATGACAGGAGCGCGGTGTTCGATTCCCATGTGGAAGAAGCAGTTTATATTGTAACCATGACAACAAAGAGCGTCTAATGTTGAGGAAGTACTTACCCAAATCACGATCTTTTCCTAAACCTAACCAAGCCATGACCTTTATTATAGTAACTATTCCATGTGTTTATTATTGTAACCATGACAACCGAGGTCCAGTACGCCAGACGCAGTGGTGCTTTTTCAGGAGACACTCATATCCAGAATCACGAATTTTAACCTCTTGATTTCCTGGATATGAATCGATGTTTTCTGTGACACTCTCGGGACACATGTTTATATTTTGAATGAACGAAGTGCTACTTTCATTAACGGCTGCAAAGTGAACAGGAGATGGGTTGGGACTTCCACATCAGAGGCCTGGGTTCACATCCAGAGTTCAGTCTGTGGGTACGTTAAGGCAATAAAAGCTCTTTGGTTCAGGTTAGTGAGAGATGGTGGTTTTGGTTAAACATACATCAACAGTTTGTGTCTGAAGTCACTGTGAACTTTGTCTGTATTAAACCAGACCAGGATCTTTCCCTATAACCTGAACCCAGTTCTGTGAGAGTCTAAAAAGAGCCATGAAACAGTTTAATGACGCTACAGTCACTGACATTAGATATTTTTCTGTCACGAAAACAATGGAAAATCACAATATTAAATGTCTTTACCATTTCACAAACTAAAGCTGTTGCTGACTGTCAGGAAATCTGTAGATTACATTTCGTGTAACCTGGACACAAAGTGACGTATAAGACCGGTTTCCTGCTGTTTGTCAATGGAACATGCATCTTGTTAGTAAACCAGAGCTGATAGGTGTCTGTCAAAGGTGGTGTGTGGTTAAAAGTCTGTCACATACAAATTCACCTCTGAACAGTAATTCCAGAGGTTCTCCAGCTGCTGCTTTATTTCTAAATTGTGAAAATGTTCGTATTTCTATCTCGAGGCCGCGCTCACACACTCGATTGTTTGTGTACAAGAAACCTATCTATAGCTTTCAGGTGTTGTGGTGTCTATGTACTTGTGTAGTAGAACCCTGTGTATTTGCGTCTTGTCACATACAGGAACCGCTGTTTCTTGACAGGACTTTATGATTGGTGCACTTCACTGTGGGAAGGTTCTGGGATTCCCAGCAAACCAGACTATGATAAGCTATCTTCATAAACCTCAGTCTCTCTTGTGCAAATGTTCCATGTCCATAACTTGTAAAATAACAAATTCCACATACATCCTCGGTTTGGAAAGGACTGCATGGAACTTTATCTTTACTGTTTTTTTCTTCCTCTTACAAAAACATTTTGGAAGCTGCAGTGGAAGTTGTTCATTACAGTTTTGATAGTGTGCACATCCAGGAGGCTCTTCAATCTCAATCATATCTAAACCTTTTTCCTGGTATAGCTAATCCGGTGAAAAAGGGGCTTTTGACAATGGCAAAAAAAAGTGTATATATCTACACACACACACATATATATATATATATATATATGATTATTACTATAATGGACTCTGGATGGACGTCAACGCAGAAAATTCAGAAACTGAGAAATCTGGCAAGAAACGATAGAAAACTCTGTGCGAGACTTTCAGCCTGGAGTTGAGAATGTGATTTATCTGATTTCCATCAGTGGGCTGGAGTATTTACAGTTCAGACTCTCAACAAACGGAAACAACTGATTTTCAATATAGAGCAGAGACATAACAGTCAGAGTCCTGTCTGAAAAATTTCCACATTCTGACGGAGCAGATTAAAGTTTGTTGACCTTTTTTTGCCACTGTAGTTTTACATTAAGTCTTTCTGACAGTGGTAGCGAATGTTGGTCCTCTCATCTTAATAGAGCAGTCTGGATTATTGAATCCAGGTTATGTCTGAATCTGTGTGTGTGTGTGTGTGTGTGTGTGTGTGTGTGTGTGTGTGTGTGTGTGTGTGTGTGTGTGTGTGTGTGTACAGTTTGTCCTCCCTCCACATTTGCGTCAGTTTAAAGGATCAATCTTCCCACCGGCTGGTTGGAAGAAACATGAACCTGCCAGAGCAGCGTTTGTAGCTGTCAAACATCCACGCTCTGTAGTCCTGAGGTTTTCAAAAAAGAAAAGGGGAAAAAAAAAAAAAAATCGCCCAATCAAAATGCCCCTTTCTCAAATGGCCTTTATTAGTCCACAGGAGAAATTGAAAGCACATGGCTGCCTATAAATGTGAATTCAAACCGACCACAGAGACACTTAGATTGATAGAAGAAGGGGGAGGATTGCATATAATTTTGGCCATTAAAACCTCAGGACAAATTAGGGTTGTTAATCTGTTATTTTGCCCTCGGTCTCAGTGTTCACTTCTAAAAAAGCCACACATGGCATGAAAGGTCTGTCAGAGTTGGATTACCATTACCAGAGTGGCAGTAATGGAGCACATTCAGCATCGTACAAAGACCAAAACACAGACAGAACACCCGATCCTGCAGCTGACAGCGGGGATCAAGTGAGTGTGCGATTAAAAAGAAATGTGCTATTTCTTTTAATTCCCTTTATCTCCAGAGTCTTTTCTCTCTTCCTCGCTTCTTGTGCTCCCCTAGTTTTTTTGTTGTGGCGTTTGAAAATAGGTCAGAATAATGTGGGAGAGTGTGTGTGCGTGAGTAGGCCTCTGTATGTTCAGCCCTCAAGCTGCTGGCGCTGATTCACTGCTTTAATGCAGCTGGTATCTCCAGCACTGCATGGGAGAAACACAGGAGCAAGGCAAAGGCAACACAGAAATGTCCTGTCATACAACACATGATGGAAAATATTAACTAGAATGATGCTCCGTCATTTAGTACGATTCTGAAATGACATAATGAGCTGGAAATGTGTCTAAATTTAGCAGAGGGAGAGAAAATAACAACAACATAGTCTGGGAGAAAGCTGCTAAATTGTTGCTATGGTGTTAGTGTTAGCTCTTTGGTTGCTAAGAAGGAGGCTAGGCTTTTAGCTGTAGCTGTAGCTGCTAGCGCTTTTTCCAGTGGTTAGTACATGAGGCTGTGGTGGAGACGAGCTAGGGATTCAGTAACTGGTTGCCAAGCGGTAACTAGTTGCTATGTAATCAAACCAGGGGCAAATATGTGGTTTGTGTCTTAACATCTAGGCCACCGCAGCGCTTACACCCACATCGCAGTGTGTTTCCAAGCGCTAAGTTGCTATGGCTTCCTGAGCCACTGCCAAGGCGTTCTGCGTTTGTGTTGGCTAAACCGTGAGACAAGGTTTTTTTCGGTGACAGCGCTTATGGAAGAATGAGAATGGGAAGATTCAGAAGCGTTCACAAGCATAAATAATAATCATATCACAAGCCTAACTTGCACATGTGCTGCAAACATCCAGTCCAACAGGGAACGTTATTGGCCTTTTAGGAAACCAGGAAATGCCAACAAACTAAATTGCCTAAAGGCACCTGAAAATAATGTAATAATAAATTGAATGAATGTACAGTTCATGTTATTAGAGCGCGAGTATAAGATCTGTTATCAAAGGGGAGCAGAACAGGAAATATAAGCTGAGCAGCTTTTGTACGAACACATATTCTCTTTTATTTCAGGAAACGCCATCCATATCCACACCAGCTCAATGATATTGAAGTATGACACAGATTTCCACAATTTCCGCCTCTTGAGTTTTCTCAAATCTCCCACTAAGAATAGATATTGATGCCAGCCTGTCTGTCTGTCTGTGCCCTCGCTGACCTACACTGCAAAAAAAACTGGAGTCAAATCAGATTTTCAAAGTATTTTCAGAAGTTTATAGATGAAAAACATATTTCTTTATATAAAATGTTTGTGGAGTAAATTCAGTTACATGACTGAAGCTAGAAAGAGGTGAATGTTTAAATACATCTTGTCCCATCTTCACTACATGTACGTACATGGTGGATTCTGGTGTGATCGCAACAACAAGATTTATTTTTGCAGTGCATCCGGTGGAGGAGCTGATGAGCGTTAATGGACGTGCTGACAGCACAGGAGTCAGTTTTCACCGCAGCAGCACTCAGACAGGCTGCAGATCAATACACAGCAGCTCAGCTTTCAGATCAGCCAGCCAGCAGATCTGCTCACATGAGCTGTCCTCCACCGACACACACACACACACACACACACACACACACACACACACACACACTGAAATGGTCCTCAATGGCCAGTTTTAACTATGAGCTGAAGGGAATGTAAATTGCTCTTTTATCACATTTACTCTAAAATCTCTGGCATGCAATGTCACACAAACACACACACGCATGTACACACAATGTCCTTTTGTCATACATCACATGACAATATATACACAACACATTTTTGTCATTTAAAAAAGTGCTACCAGCAGTAATCTGCAGCACAACGTATGGTATCGAATCAATTATCAGATCTCGATAACAATTATACAGTGTGAGGCTTGATGTGGTTTGGAATTTTATTGTGTAATATTGTTGTATAGCCTCTAAAACTTCACTTCTTGTTTGCTGCACAATGTTTGACGTGTTGGTACTATTTCAGACTGTGTTTTATGATACAGATATTTTCTGACATCAGGATGTTTTGTCCGCCATGATCGCTGATTTTTTCAGTATTTACTAGTCATAATTTGATTATTATAAAATTTGTTTGGAAAATAGTAAGTAAAATCAGCTGAGGAGGTTCCAGCAGTCCTGTGTTGTCTCTTTTAATCTAAACTCACGCTTACAAGCTTCTGAGCTTTGAACTGCAGTGATGGTGTCATCAATGTGTGGAGTCAAGAGTGTGGAAGGTGTCTTCTAACAGGTTAATCTAGACCCAAGTATTTTCTAAAGTTTTTACAAGTTAAACATTTTAAACCCAGTACAGACTGAACTCAAAATGTTGCATTTTGACCATAATCATCTTTACTTACTTCACATAAAGATGTCATCAGCACCTTGTGGCGTTCACAGACCTTTGGGGGATTTTTCTTTTAGGGATTGTGACTGGCGTTGAGTCCACACAGGCTGTCCTCACTGCACTGCACTAGCGCCACCACCTGTTAAGAAACAGAGACAGACTAAGTGAGTAGTATGCTGGTAGTCTGAGCTCGACTTAGTTAATTGATCCCAGGCGTGTGCAATAAATTCGTGCTCCTCTCCAGTGGGTCAGAGAAGACATATTGACTTGATCACGGCGTCAGTCATGGATGATAATTGTTCAGTTAAAGTGTACAGTAATCTGCTCCCGACACACTCCCAGCAGTAACACAGCCGCTCTGACTGTTAACGTCAGGCTCCGGCTGGAAACACCTGACAGTCAGTGTGTCAGTGTGTCTCATTTTGTTCCTAGAAAGTGTCGAGGAGGAACACGTATGTTTGCGTGTAAAAGAGTCTTCACGTGGCTGTAAATCATCTCCTGCACCTCCACATAACTTCATATCTCTGACGCAATGTGTGTGAGTTTGTGTCCCACATGGATGTGTGTGTAGAAATCCTTTTACATTTTCGTATGTGTGTGTGTGTTTGTTCTGCATGCTTTACAGAAATATCCATTGTGTGTTTTTCTGTATTTCAACACCCCCGCACTAAACCCACAGATCATATGGAAATGGTTACAAACAAAAAAGGCAAAAGAAGAGAGAGAGAGACTAAAAAAAAGTATTTTTATGAATCAGTCTTGTAGTTAGTGGCAGGCCGGATCCTGCAATTACCCTGACAGTATAGTCAGCCTTTAATGCCGGGGTCAGAGAGGCACAGAAACCACAGACTGTGTATCCTCTGTACATCTGAGCCAGTGGAGGAACGGCTGGTGTACAAGACAAGACAGTGAACGTTGCAGTAACGTTCATGTGACTGAAACCACTATTCATGGCAGCTTGTTCAGGATAAGACAAGAAACATGTAAACTATTAGAGAACAGAGAAAAACAATGATTTCCATCATGTTTTAGGCTCCATTGGTTATGATAACATTTTAATCACCACTAAGATCTGCAGGAGGACGCAGCAACTCTGCTGGAAACAGCACCAAAAGCTAAAAAAAATAATAATAAATCAATGAATGCACCCAAAATGTCTGTTTTAATCATTCATGGTTTTGCAAAACAAAGTGCACACATAGCTACAGGAAGTACAGTGAGTCATGTGAAGCAAAAAAGCTGCTGTGCAAGATCTAATTACCATTAACAACAAAGCATATATATGTATATATGTATATATATATACATATATATGTAGTGTATATATATATTGTAGTTTACCAATTAGATGACTTATTTCTAATTTAAACAAACACACACACACACACATATATACGTATATATACAACAGTCATGTCATGCTGTTCTGTTTTATATATGTATATATATATATATATATATATATATATATATATATATATATATGTATATTTTGTGGATCTTTGTGAATCTGGTAGAATGGCCTGTGTGCTTGTAGCTTTTTCATATTGGCTTTAGATGAAGAAATGTGGCCTTATGGGCATGTAAAATATTATCATAACTAACATTATTATATTATAATGATAGAAAATAGCTGAAAAAGCTTGAATTATAACTTCACCACATTCCTGAAATCAAAAAACATTCACCTCATGTTGCCTTGAAATGTTTCTTTAAGGTCGGTGGTTGGCAGCTGTTTCTTTACCTTTAGTTAAATGGACTCCTGCAGGTTTCCATCAGTATGTTGTCTTCCAAACACTAATTTGTTTGCTATAAATTTTGGCTAAATACACTGCTTCCTCAGCCATGACCATCTCATGCTGGTGCATTCCTTCCTTTTTTATAATTTGAATTATTTGAAATGTCTTTTTTTATTATTATTTTCACTAGAACATGAAAGAACAGATTTGGCAGTTTAATGTGAACATGAAAAATATTAATTAATTAAAATAGGTAATAGACAATGGCACCAAACCTGGTGAATACTCTTGTAGCTGCTGTTTCCAGCTGAACTGAACCTCCCACTGTTATACAGAAGCCCCTCCCACAAAGACAAACCATTGTGCTTTTGAAATTAATTAGTGATTTAATGCAACATTTCCACTGATGAAGCACACATGCCGTGTTAACACATGTATTAAAACAGAAATATTTTCAGTACACGTTGTTTAAGGTACAGTCAACAACCATCCTTCACAATAAACACCAAACCCCCCCTCTGTGCTGAACCCCATGTAGTACAGTCTTGGGCCCCTCCATCTATTCCTTTGGATTCTCCCACTTCCTGTTTGACACTTCTTCCTGGAGTTAACAGGTAGTACATATATTCATTTAGTCATTATTATGTAAACTGTTGGTTTGTGCTTAGAAATGTTAGGTTAGCATGTTCTAGCCACATAAGCTAACACTAATGCTAGTCATCTGTCGCAGTGCTCACGGTGAAGTTACCTGTTTTCACTATTCAGTCCAGCTGGTTCCCGACAGTGAAGAGGTGAGTGGACACAACACTAGATGCCCCGCCCTCTTTGCTGAAGCTTGAGGATGATTTGAGGGATTTTATAGGTATGTGGCTAATTGGAAATGTTAACAGCCTTGTTTTACTTTGTATTCAAGTAATGGCACAGTGCCAAATAAATATATAGATATTCAATATAATGGACATTTCTGCAGCAATATTTCCATCAGTACAACTACAGTGTCATTTTTTTACTCACCTCTCTAATACTGTTTTTGTTCACCAGTTATTTCTGGTTGCTTCTGTAGCCCCTTTTCTTCATTCTGTGTTAATGTACCAAGAATAAAATGGAGCACTTCCTGTACATGTTACAAATAAAAAGCCTGCCAGGAAAGGGGGGGTTTCCCTTTTGGTGTTGAAATGCCTTTAGTAAGTGAGAACAGCATGACATGACTGTTGTACTGATGGAATTAATGCTGTGGGAATGATCATGTCCAGCCTATTGAATTAATTAACACAACAGGTAAACATGACAGTTTTTATAGACAAATTAAAACAGCAGCAGATCATAAAAAAGGGAGACTTCTCTTTAAGATATCATCAAATATAAAACAGGGGAAATTAGAAATAAAGACATGTCTCTAATATAAGTTTTGTTTCTAATGAAGGCCTGGTTCTCACTCCTGTTGAGGTAATCAAAGGCGACTGTTTATGGTAATTTATAGTCTCTGCAAAACCCGTTCATTTAACTAAAGAAACAAAAGTTTGCAAATCTTAAGTGTTGAACACAAGCCACCATACAAAAGCTTTTGTCAAATAAATATATGATTTAAGTTGGGAACTATCTGATCAACCAATGAGAAAAGAAGAGAACAAAGTTTGATTCATATTCATGGTGCTACAGATACATTTTGGTCCCAATAAAAGTACTGAGCTCTGATGCCCAGTCTTTGGGGGGAGTATCATTCAGGAGAAGTTATGTGTGCGTCAATAAATTAAAGACAGACACAGTTTTGTCTGTTGAAGAATGTCCTGTTCTTGTTCTTTCCCCTGCAGAGAGAGGATCAGGGGACTCAAACATGTAGGTCTCAGGCAGTGTGCACACTAATACAGATATTTCCCCTCATTTAAAAAAAAATCCGTCCACATGACCTTTGTTTCCTAATATCTCCATAATATCTGCAAGAACCCAAAAATAATTACAAAAACGAGTGCCCGGCCAGCAAGTGGCGATAAAGTCTACATCAGCATTGCCTGAAATACCAGAGGAGAACATTGTGAACATGCGTAGGGAGCTTATTTCCCTAACAACAAAAATAATAATAGATAATTATTTAATCGTTGATAGTTATTTGACATCTGATTCTTCACCTTTATTTCCGGTTTGTGGCCAAAGAAACTCTGATTCATATGTGTGGACAACCAACAGCCTTAGTGTCATGATATAACAAAGTGATGAAAGCTCAAGAAGAGCAGTTGGACCTGATCCAGAACCGTCGTTTGTGGAGGACTTAAAACTGTGGACGCTGTTGTCCAAGTAATAAATGCAGTAGACATTAGTGCTAACCAAACGTAAAGAAACTGGGAGCCTAAATATATCCACCATTGTTGTTGTTTCAACATGTGCGTTACATGTTTCGATACATATTGCGATTTAATATTTTGAAGAATTTTTTTGTTGACCTTTTTTGTGTTGAAGTGTTAACATAGTTGCTGTGAAATTGAAGCATCTGGTCAACACACTGTCGGACAATAACAGTTAGCAGTTAGCAGTTAGCTGTTAGCGGACAGTTAAACTGTTACCGGTCAGTGGCTCCATTAAACATGAGGATTTATTCACACAGCTCTCATGGTTCATGCACTGATGCTAACAGGCTAACTTGCAGTCTAACTGTTTTTTTTACTAGCCCACTGTAAATAAATTCAAGAATCAGCGTGGCAATTTCAAAAACATAGAAATAAAAACACTTGGGATACAAAGTGAACTAATTTTATCCCCCATTTTTATTTTGTGGGGGGAGAGTTTGGGAAACGATGTTGACACACCTCAATTCCTCCATTCCCATTGTTGCTTGTAATGAGCGTGTGCCAAAATCCGTTTTACATGTCCTCACGGATACACACATACCAGAGTTTTTAAAAGTCTGCACTGTCTGAGGCCAAAACATAAAGGAAAATGTTCAATTTGCAAAATATCAATATTAGTGTGGACAAAGCCTTAATGTTTCACAAATATAACTCGGACAGCTTTTGGACAAACACTCAAAGTACAAATTGTCTCCAGGGCCAAGAAACACAAAGGATATAAAAATCAAATGTTGATGCACCACCTCGGCTCTCCTGAAACCAAGGGAACGCCAACCAGTTGGACACATGTGACCGGTATCCTCCAAACTGCTGGAGAGCTGGCAAGTGTGATGCTTTTCTATCAAAAACACCTATTCATTAGAGAAGGAAATTGAATATAGATTTTTACAAGGTTCCTTTTGTATCTTTTTAGTCTCGCTGTTCCAAATGTTAGTAGGTGTGTTTCCCATCAGCCGGCTGGTTGTTGTAGCTTATTACTGATGGACTGACTGATGGTCTCCATTTGTTATTGTTTTATAGAGTCTCTCTCAGGGCTGGTAATGGCCAGATCTGCGTGTAATCAAAGCCATCTCTTCATCTGCTCTCCTCCGCCCTTCTTTCTCTTTCCTCTTTCTCTCTCACAGATACATTCTGCAGATTCTCACTTTGTCTCTCTCCCTTCTTCTTCTTCTTTCCCTTCTTTAAATCTCTCTCTCTTTCTCTCTGTTGGGATAACTTATAAAAGGTTGTGAAAGAGCGACATGTGCAGAGCAGACCTCAGAACAGACAACCTTTTTTCCTCCCTCCCTCCTCACATACCAGAGAAAACTCACCCACTTGCCAGAGAAAAGGGGAGGAAAAATTTATGTTTGAAAAAAAAAAAGAAAAGAAAAGAAAAAACTTGGATCTGGTCTGTATACGCACCCATGTGTCATCATTTATTTCCAATGCAGGGTTCCTGGAATCAGCGCATTAGAAAGGGGTGTTGAAACTGAGAGTTTGTCTGTTGCACTTTGGGGACAGGTGCTTTTTGGTAAAAACCCTTTGACTTATCAGTGATTGAGGGAGCCTTTAAATGGAATAATGGCTAGCAGAGGAGAAATTGAAGACCGGGAGCAGTGAGAGAAACTCCTGATTTTCATCAGCCACTTCTATTTGAGATCTTCCTTCTTGTCTCTTTCAGTCTCTCACTCCTGTTTCTCTCCCTCGTTTCTCCTCAACACTCCGCACTTCCACTTGCTCTTATACTGTCTATCACTGACATCCTCAATAGTATTTTATGAGTTGAAGCACTATATTACTTCTGTTTTTACATGATCATTCTGCCCTTCAACATGTTTTCGAACCCAACTAGATGCCCACATACACTGTCCTGCTGCCTCAAATACTTTGGGGCTGGGACGATATCCTTATCTCCCAGTTCAATATGTATTGTGATTCTTAATTATTGTGATGCAATATTTTTAATTTATTATTATTTTTGTTTACTTTTTAAACTTTCTGAAGCTAGTCTCAGCTTGGAAGTATTAGCATAGTTGCTGTGAGCTTGAAGATTAGAAAACAACAGTTAGCAGTTAGCTGTTTGCAGTCAGCGGAAAGCCAAACTTCTTACTAGTGAGGGCGGGAAACTGCCAACATTTGGCCATTTTTCAAAGTAACAAACGCTCTCTGATTCATGCACCAATGTTAACAGGCCAACCAGATAGCTCCGGAGCTAACTGTTTTGTGTTGGCTGTGATTACACTAGCTCATTGTAAATCATAAATTAAATATTGATTCAGGATTCAGCATGGCGATTAAAAAATTGTTTAAAAACAGGATACCATATTTAAGTGAATCAGTTTTCTTTCATCCCACTGCTACCAAATACTCACTAGAGCACTAAATGTGAATTAATCCGCCTCTGAAAATAGTTCCAAACAAAGCCACTCTATGCTCCGGTTTAGGTAACATTGCCTAAAAACTAAAGTGACAAGCTGTTTTAGGAAATTACTGAGCCTTTAAAAAGAAAATAAGAGTAGATGAACACCAACCAGCAGGCTAGAGGTTGAGAGCCACAGACCGGCAGGTCAGACTAACACACTGTTGTTGGCTCCCACAACAATTGAATAGCGCCAATATTACCGGGAGTTCGCTTGATTTTAGTGAAAATACAAACATGTATCCATTTTGGTTCACTACAGGCTGCTACTATTCTCAATAGTAGAGAGTATCTCCACCCATGGTAACGTCATGTTCTCCTGCTTGTCTTTTCCTCACTCATTATGAAGTGGCCTCATGGTGTTTTCCAGCAAGGTCAAAGTAATGAGGTTAAGAAAGGAAAAACAATTTGTTTTTTTATTCTTTTTATTCAAATGCACTTCTTTTTTTTCTAGAATAGAAATTCGCTATGAGCCCATTAAATGGCAGTAATCCCTGTTCTCTTACCCTTTTTAACAGCTTCGGCCTGAGTACCCTCTCCGCCTAGTGAAAATATTTTCTCTCGCCAATGAAACATTAGAATTGAACCATCAAACCCTTCACTAAAGAGCCTGCTGTTTTCGCCCCCGCTGGGTGAGGCTGAGTGGAGCTGGACTCACAGCGGTGCTGCTTCAGTGCTCTCCAGAAACCTTGTATCTCCAACACAACCTCTGTCCAACATATGTTAACCTCCTGAATGCTGATCCTCCCCGTGAATGTCTCCTTCAGTAGTTTACAAAAACATTTTCCCACACAGTGTCCGTTCAAAATAAACTCTTTCAGTACTTTGTGAACTAAATGATTAACATTACACTTAGTGTTTTATGGCTGCAGCAGCACACAAGATCCACGATTCAGTAAATTGCCCGGTTCGATGTCATGGTTCATTATGGTGAACGCAACTGTTGGGGCAGTGAATAATTCCTGGAGAACTGTTTGGGTTTATTTACATGTCTGGCACAATGGACTGACTGAAATATGTTCATGAAGGCAGTAATAAAAGTAGACATGCGGGTGATGATACTGTTGAGCACAGTTGAAACAGGCTTCATTTCCAATGACATGGCCACTGATTTTGTCCGATCCATAACTCTCTGTCCCGTGTCAAAACCCAAAAGATAGATCACATTGTCATCATAGGCTCCCCCAGCTCTGTGTTTTCTGGGTAACACACATTTCAGATTTTATATTTCACACTTTTAAAATGTGGACCAGGGCCCTTGTACTGTGAGTTGAATTGATTTTGACACTATACCCTTTTTTTTTTTTTTAAAATGATCTGGAGCAACCAGTCTGTAAGAGTACCGGCTCATTCATAGTTATCTGGCTCATTATCAAGACTTGTCACGGTGAACCTCAAACATGAACATGTTTTTAGATGCAAATGATTTTCCAAGAAAGGGAAATATATTAGGTCAATATTCGGCAAAAGTAATTAATTGATTGACACACAGGGAAAGTCGCATTCCAAACAGGATGTACTGGAAAACTGGGACTTCAACATGAACTGTTTCACCGTTAAAACATTCAAGTTGTTCTCTATAACTTAAGATCCTTCACCCTGACATGTTTGGTATCTTTGGAAACACTCGGCCTATGAAAAAAATTCAAAGTAAAGTTCTGTAGTTTTGGCTTTCTTGCAATTGGTGAAAATTCCAGTGGAGTTCCAGCAGCTGAATCCCGGCACCAAGCGAAACGAAGGCAGTAAAACTGTTAAGATCGGGCACGGGGTTTTCAAGCTGTGGAAAGTTGACCTTTTGGAGATAGTAGGTTTCTGCAGGGCACGAAGGATTGGCAGGTAACTAACAAACCCAGAAGGCTGAGTGTAGCCTGGCTCGGATCAGACCGGCCCGGCCTGCGCCAGCCAGTGTTGAGTAATGCTGTTAGTAAATACCAGGCCAATTACTGCTAACGAGGGCCTAATTGGAACCAGATGAACATTTATTGAATTTGTCAGAGAAAGGTAGAGTGGAGATAGCTAATGAAGTGCAGCCGCAGCGTCGGGCCAGGCAGCCAGGCGCTGGGGGAATGCATAATTCACCTGGCAGTGCCACAATGTTTTCCCATGTTTGTGGTTTTAGACTCATTTAATACTGCAGAGACATTTTTTATACAAAAAAAAAAATAAAAAGCAGTAAGTCTAAGGGGAAAAAGTAGATTTTATTTGCCAGTCAATGTAATAATAGAAGTCACTCCAAAAAAAGCTAAAAATTGAATTGTTGGAGACGAGCAAGTCGATGTGTCCCTCAACGCAACGTGGATTACATCCAGATCCTTTCTGAAACCTGAAGTCCTGACACGAGTCAAAGCCACCGAGTGATGGGTTGACATCCTGAGGTCCCCTCCGTCCTCAGAATAGATTATGTGTTCGTCAGACAGAGAGACTGACTGACACTGTGGTAGCTGTTAAACCAGGCTTTTTACACACACACACACACACACACACACACATACACAGCTTTACAGACACATTGAGTTCTGTTCAGCTGAAGTCGGTTATGTAATATGGGAAATAAAAAGCAGTGACATAACTACATTCAGCCTCTCGAAGATGCATCTTATGAGAGGAATTTTTAGCTGTTCATAAACACATTTACTCTGCACTGTACTGTAAGCACAATTTATAAGTACCTACACTGTAAAAAGAGACTATTTGTTTTAACTTGAAAAGGTTATTGTCTGAGCTTTGAGGCAATTGTGTAATGATTCAAAACAAATCACTTAGTCAAATCAGCTTGATATTAATTCAGTTGTAGCCTCTAGCTCACTTCTAATCCTTTAGTTTACTTAACTTAGTCACAACTCAGTTCCTACAGAACACAAAAAAATAATGAAAATGATAAATTTATAGTTCAGTCGACCTACAATTTTGATTTTGATTTTGTACTACTTCATATTTTTACTCTACTACTACACAGTTTACTCCACTACATTCATTTCCAAACAAAACACATGACCAGTTTATAAAATATGATGCAAACTAAAGTATCCAGCAGTATATAAAGTAGTTAAATTGGCTTCACCTCAACCAGCTGTAACATTAAAATGCTGCTCTTTTGTTAATCGGAATTAGAATCAGATTTTTGGTGCATAACAATAAACATAGAAAGAAAGAAAGATAGAAGAAGAACAATAAAGCAAAGAAAGTACAGCAAAAATGTGAACAAATATTATAAAAATATGAAAATAATACAAATATGTACAACATGCAGTAGTTCACAGTATGAAATACAAGATTATGTTTGAGAAATGTACAAGTAATCCAGATATGATAATTAATAGATATGTTTAATTACTGTAATAATATAACTCTGACAGAGACTTTCTGCCCAACAAGTACTTTTAGTTTTGATATTTCAAATGCATTTTGTTCAAAGTAGGACTTAAACTTGTAAGAGAATATATCTAGTGTTATTGCTACTTTCATTTAAGTAAAAGCTTCAAGCAACTGTGTTATTTTTTTATGTGTTAGTTTTCTACAACATATCCCGTGTTGATATTGTTGATGCTGTATGTGTGAAATATTCTTTGCCATTGTCTTTCCTAATAATTGTATTTATATTAACACTGGATTAAATCGCAGTGTTTACTGTCATGTGATAGTTCTTCCTTATGATGACAGATAGAATACAGTACAAATTTTTAAAGCCTCAACTTCTTGAAATGTTGAAGCTGCACTATAAGTGTCAGGTTACTGTGTGTAATGTGTTACATGACACTGCAGCAGTGTTATTATGGTATGGTTACATTTAGGCATCTAAAACCTCATAGGTTAAGAAATACTCCACCAAAAACCTAAAATTTTGTAGCTGGACTGGTTACAATCCACTGTCACTGCTGTGAATCCAAACTCAGTGCTCAACACCGCCCACTAGTCAGAGATGCAGCACTAAACCAGGACACGCTGAAGGCAAATGCCGATCCATCAGCCCACCGTCCACACCCGACACACCAGAGCTGCATATGAACACAACCCAGAGGAGACAGGCATGGTTACAATTGACTCGCCGTCTGAAATGAGGTTGATGTGACCTCTGCCCTGATTCATTCCTACGTTTCCCTTTATTTTTTATTTTTTTGTTGCTCCATCCTCCTCTTCCTCTGCCCTCCATCACGTCATCCATTCCTCCTTCAACCCCCCCCCCCCTACCTCTCTGTCTCATTATACAGTCACTTCTCATCCTGCCAACTGATGGTTCAGTGCAGTGAGGGCCTCGGGCTCCGCTCTCTGTCCCTTTGATTTCTATCCACAGACAACAGAAACGAGGGCACACATCCAGTGTATACAGTACACACACACACACACTGTTTACACATACACTGTAGGCCTGTACACAGTCTGCAGAGTCTACTGTATGAGGCCATCCATGCACACACATCTGTACAGTTGATACTCAGCCATGTGGACATTCACTGGTCACACTGTTCACATTCCTTCACAAACGTCTTGTTCGACACAGCTGTGTGTGTGTGTGTGTGTGTGTGCGTGCCTGTGTGCGTGCATGCGCGCCTGTGCGCGTGCATGCATGCATGCGTGTGTGTGTGCGTCGGAGCTTCTGTTGGATCGAAGCCTTAAACCTTCAGGAATAAAGAAAAACATTCCAGCAGCTAATTAGCAGCCATATGTTTTTGACATTACGGGCCGACAGCGAATACACACTCAGCGCATAAACAACCATGTGCACATGTGGATTGTACCTGACGCTGAAACCCAAACTCTGCAAGCTGAAGTGTGTTGAGCCTTTTCTCTGACTGTTGCGGTGAAGTTCCCACTAACACGAGGGCAGCTCTGCATCAACAATACATCCATATACAGCCTTGAACTGATCACATGACATTTTTACGCCTCCGTGCCGGCGAAAGCCAGAGCCGGAGGTATATTGTTTTGGGGTTGTCCGTCCCTTTCTTGTGGACACAATATTTCAATAAATTCTTGACTGAACTTCTTCAAATTTGGCAAAAAAAATTAATTTGGACTAAATGATGAACTGATTAGATTTTGGTGGCGAAACATCAAAGGTTAAGGTCACAGTGACCTCACAAAACATGATTTTGGCCTTGTGAAAGGAATATCTCGAACTCCTGAAGGGAATCCCTTCAAATTTGGCACAAACATTCACTTGGACTTGAGGACGAGCTGATTAAATTTTAATGGTCAAAGGTCAAAGTTCAAGGTCAGTGTGACCTCACAAAACACTTTTTAGCCATTACTCAAGACTTCCCACAGCAATTATGATAATTTCACAAATGGTTTATATTTTGTATGACTCTGGATAAACAGGGATGTAATCTGAAGCTAGTCTGAGTGGCGGAGGCAGACAACCATGAGGAGGTGATTCTAGTTTTTAACTAGTTACAGGTCACAGTGAGCAAAAAGTCCTGCTAACCCGCCTAACCCAGCCAGAGGTGGTGCAAACTCTGTGTTTCCTGTGTGAACCCTCTAAATGAGATTTTTCTAGGCGTAAACTGATGTGTCACCACTGATTAATTGATCTAAAGAAAATCAGGAGGGAGTGTGGCTTACATTGATTAACATCACATTAATCAGGTTTCAGCCTCGTTTTACCATCCCCTTCTTCACAGCAGCCTGTGAGAGAAGAAACAACACTGAGCTGAGAGTCAGCTGGCGTTTGGGGAGTCGTCCATCAAATGTGCAGAGTTGGCACGTCATATGTAAAAGGGCTGGTGGGAAAAGAGCTTAGGCTATTTTCCATTCATTTCTAGTTTTGAGTGTAAAAATCATATTTTAAAAAATTAGTAATGGATTGTCTCAGCAGGTCGACTTAGCAAATAAATTGTTCTCCACAGTCCAATGAATAAAACTTAAAATTGGCATTGACCATCAGTGTGCACAATGACAAGTTCTCCTCATATGTGAGAAAATTGAGAATCAAAAAAGAAAAGAAAAAATGTGCAACTAGAGAAAAATCACAGAAGCTCACATTTGTTAAATGCATATATTTTGGAGGGTAGCAGGTAAAAGTCAGCATTTTTGTGTTAAATAAGTTCATTGTATTTTTCAGTGTTTTTCTTGTTTTCCAAAGGCTTATGTACCAGAACAGAAGTATATATGCATCCTGCTGTATTTCACTCAGTAGTCTTTACATTAGAGGAAATGAAAAAGGATTTAGCAGCTTTATATTGAGCACTTTCCTCAGAATAATGTTTGGGATTGTTTTAATTTCCCTGTGACCATCACCGTGTCCTGACCGACCTGCTGAGTGAGGACTTTTGACGCTCTTTGACACCCGACTGTCCTCAGTAACGTTGCCATCTCCTGGACAAACTGTGAATCGCAAATTGTGACACAACAGTGACGCTGATTATACTTTAGATTTTAGAAACATGGGGAGATATATCATTATACTGGTGACTGTGTGTGTGTGTGTGTGTGTGTGTGTGTGTGTGTGTGTGTGTGTGTGTGTGTGTGTGTGTAGGTAGGTGTGTGTTTTTGCTGTATAAATTCAGACGCACACACACGCACACACACACACATCCTGAGCTCTTTACAGTCCAAGTCCTCCTCTGTTTGTCAGCTGGGCTTCATTCACAAAACGTGGCTCTGCCGGCAGCATTTCCTCTGCTTTCTATTTGGGGAAGAAACTAAAAAAAAAGAAAGAACCACTAACTTTGTTCTGAAGGTCTGTGTTTGTTTTCTCAGATCTGTCTGCTCTCTCTCTCCCCGTACAGCAAAATGAATCCAAGCGGAGAGCCAGAAATTCGGGAATAGATTGGGTTACACTACTTCCCAGAGACAAAAGTGGCCTATATGGGAGGGTCGGCCATGACAGTTGGCAGTTGGTTCGGTTTGGGGCGAATTTGATACCATAATTTAGATCTGCCATAAACACACAGAAATCAGACGCAGACCTGCTCTCCCTCTGAAATACAACCATGGGAAAAAGCGGGCGTTTTGGCTGCAAACGCTCTGCCCCGACCATAACATGAAATCCACGCTCTTATGATTAGATGTAACATGTTTATCATTGCTTACACAAACTGATGGAAAGTATTTGGCCTTGCCCATGCTGCCTGCATGTGTACAGAGCAGAGGCTTGGGAACAGGTATTAGTTTCTGCTCAGGAGATGGTTTGGTAATGACTCGCTGTTTAGACGAGCAGATTGTGCTGACTCTCTCTGGTCTCCTCGTCTCTGAGGTCGAGCGTGCATGTTGATCTGAAGCTGAATGAATTGCACCAATCATTGTTTTCAACTGTTTGGGTGTGCAGTGGGGGATCTGCGCGTTATACATGTAATGTTTCTACATGTGCTCATTACCGAGGGTGTATGTGTGTGTTGACATCTCCTGATTAGCTCTGGCACTGCTGCTGAGCGAAATGGAGGCTTGTGGAAGATTAGCTTAGCGGGATGGTTTCCTGTCAGACCTGCAGAAATCAAGTCTTTCCGGTCTGAGCGCCAACAGTCAGCAAACACATGCACTGCCTGAAAGATGTTTGATATTGTGGATGCAACTTCTCTGCCAGTTCTGTGGAGCAGAAAATGTGTTGCTGTCCAGCGGCCAACGCCAAGGTCAAGATCTGAAGCCAGTGCAGAGGTTGACCTGAGATACACTGCCGCTAACAGCCACTAGGTAGAGGCTGCAGGTATCTGAGTCAGCTTTAGCGGTATTGTGTATACTGTTACTTTGGGTGTCCAGAGCTCTGGAAGTAAAAGTTGAGTTTATTTTCAACAAGTGCTCCAACCTAAATGACAACACAGGTCCCAATCCTCGGATACGACCCATAGGAGTGTACCAGCGACAGGCGTACTGGTCATGGTGTGATTTGAGCTTTGTTGGGTTTAGGAGAAGATGAAACTGTCCTGTAAAAAACAGTCATAGGTCGTTTGTGCAGCAGGTTATTATGACCCATAGTTATGCTAGGTTGCTAGGCGACATCTGGTGGCCGTAGTAAATATGACAGGAGCGAAGGGAAAAGTGTGGTGACGAAGTGTAAAGAGAGCCAAAGTCCACGTTAGACAGAGGCTGTTATGGATGGATGGTTCAACAAAACACGGGAATATGACACAGGAGAGCGGTGTTCGATTCCCATGTGGAAGTAGCAGTTTATGTTGTTTCTATTGTCCATGACCATTGATAAAGTCAGCCACATTGTTATTATTGTAACCATGACAACAAAGTTCATCTAATGTTGAGGAAGTACTTATTGTAACCCAAGTCACGATCTTTTCCTAAACTTAACCGTGGTGATAAAGGTAGGTAATCCGAGTGTTTAATATTGTAACCATGACGACCAAGGTTCAGTACACCTGTTGCCTCTTGGGTTGTATCAGAGGGTTAAAAAAAATGACCTGTATGGTTGTTCAGGTTGGAGGAGTTGTTGGAAAAGCTTGTGGTAAGCCACTTCCTTAAGGTTAGAGGACCTTCGTCACCATGGTTACCATAATAAACATGCAGTTAAGGTGATCGAACAGATATGGAAAAAAGAAACAACATTGATTTGTCGGGTCATCCATTCACCCCAACCTCTTCCCATTGCAGACTATTGGTCTAGTTACAACTAGAGGTCACTAAAGGTCACCTGACAATAAAACTTAGTTATGGGTCGTAATAAGCTGATTGTTTTTTACAGGACAGTCTCTTTATTTTTTTTTTACAGACAGTGTTAGGCAACTAACCACAGGAGCTCTTCAAGTCTTTGACGTGAAACTCTCCTGGTTGAATCATCAGTACAAACCATGAACAGTTGTGTTAGAAATCATCAGGTTCTTTGGCCTGCAGATATAAAAATAGATGGAACAAAGCCAACTACCCAAAGCTCCCAACATGCATTTCAGTAAGAAACATCCAATGACAGAGCTAAAAATACTTTTTGCTGAAGCTAAAGTTTGCACTTTAGAAACCTCATAAAACATTCAGCTCTTTAAATCATACCACCTGCCGACTCAGAACTCAGCACCTATGACTGTGACAGGTTTTGTCCCCAACTGCACTAACAAAGTTATATGAATTTGCTACAGCTCTGATTCACAGGTCTCACTGGCTTTGTCTCAATAGCAATGGCAGCCAAGGTTCATGGGTATTGTAGTATTATGGAAATACATGATTTCTCAGAAACAAAGTTTAATGGCGGTAACATGAGCCTTTATCAATGAATTACCCCGGATTCTGTAACATTGTGAGCTGCCTCTTTCATCACATCTAATCAACTGATCAATTGTTAATCAAATCTATGTAGCCTGAATCACAAAGTGGAGAGGGGGAGGCGTTAGGAGGCGGAGAATGAAACGGATGACTTTGAGATTGACGACGTGGTCGTCAAGAGGAGATTATAGAGCATGATGTCATCCTCTCTTTGTTCTGCGAGGAATGTGTGTTGTGTTCCCATTGAGACCCTGTCTCCCACACACATATACACTCCTACACACTGTAGATGTAGTATGTTTGATGCTTATGCACAAGACTCTGATTTTATCATGCACATATGCATGTGCAAATAAACACTGTATATAACATGTACAAGTATATTTTTTTATCCTTTTTATTTATTCTCAGTGCAGACACAGTCCCCATATATAGCTGTTATTGAGCAGTACATGCCTTTGCTGCACAGTATACTACACAGTATGCATGGACAGAGGAGATGATGTCATTTATTTATTGTTGTATATATTAATACCATAAATTTGGGAACCAGCATTTACTATGATGATTCACTATGACTACAACAGATGATGTAAGCCCATAGATAGATAGATAGATAGATAGATAATATCAGTAGTTGGTGTGTGCAGACTGTAAAAAAACCCATTAAACATTGTTTACACATAAATAAATGCTCAACATGTAGTTTTAAGCACTTGTAGGTTTTATCTGGTGGGTTCAGAGTTTATGGGGCTAAATTTAATGCACACAGAACATCTGTTCATTCAGTTTGATCATTTCAAAATAAATCTCTTGTCTCTGACAGTTTTCTAACCCCCGCGCTGGCTTTTGCAATTCACATGCCAGTTTTTCCAAACTGTGATTTCCACATCAACATTTTTTTTTCTTTTTGACCGCTGGAACAATTTGACAAGTCTGCCTTTAGAGAATTTTAAAATAATTAATTCAGCTATTTATTTTTTATTTTAGTGGAAGTTTTGTACATAAAATAAGAGTCAGTTAAGTGAAGAGTCAAAGTTTTCATCTTGAGTTCAAAACCTGATAGGATTTAGTTTACAGGTAGTAAACACCAAACAGCAAACCAGAGAGTGTTTTTTTTTCCTTGATAACTGACTGACTTTGTTGATTTTCGGTTTGACTTGTCGACTAATTGATTCATTGCACAAAATTTGCACAACATTTGGATTTACATGTGCACTTTGGCATCAAGCTGGTGTGTCCTGCCCCTCCTCTGCTGATCTCAGCTCTACTTTTGCCCCTCACCCCCCCTCCCCTGGAGTACACTCTGCTTTTATCTTTGTGTCGATCCCCCATCCCCTCAGTCCCTGGATGAGGTAATTTCCTGTCTGGCTGACTCACAGCGCTCACACCTCTGAATGAAGGAGGATGGAAGGGGTGCTGTAAAAGAGTGTTGGCTGTCAGATCTGCATCCAAAAAAAGCTGTTTTGTTGGCTCAGATTTCACGTTTTTCAGCCTCTTGCCTTCTTCCTGGTAAATCACAGCGCAATTAATGCTCAGATGTACACACAGGAGTGAGATGTCAGTGTGTCTACAGGCAAGGGGATGTGTGTGCAGTGCACTCAAACACAGATATATGCATATGTAGACATTCGATAGCAGTGGAAAACAGCCTGAAGGCCCATCATTCTGCAAACTTGGACATCGACACACAGGTTCTATGGACCTATTGGTGTTGCGTTGACAAGATTCAAGATTTCCTCTTTGGCAGACAGGTCAGCCATCATCAGCAGCAGCAGAGGCAGCAGCTGTGTTTTAGCCCCAGGAGCTGCCTGAGTCCAGGCCCCTGCTCCCCTCTCTCCTTCCTCCCTCTCTGGGAGTATCACGCTGCATCATCATCCGTCACAGCCTGCACTCACTTCCGGGGGTCAGGTATCTCAGACAGCCTGGGTCAGTGAGGCAGTGGCACTGGAACATCTGATCCTGATCCAATGAGCCCACTCCCGTTGTCTGTCCCGGAGTCAGTTCCGGCCTTTTAAAGTCACTCGTCCAGTAAAATTGGACCTGTCCAGCTTAGGTTCCGCCTGGCAAAGATGTCTGGTGAAGGTACAGCGAGTGATATAAAACACAAGTTCCTGCAGCGATGGATGGGCTTGCTTGGTGATTAGCCCCAGAAGGCCTTTCAGTCAGGCAGGCAGCAGGGATAAATGACCTAGCCAGCCCTGCATCAGATCCAGTGTTTATGACTCTCTGCTCCCTACAAAATACATGACATCAGTTGTGGTTTAAACTGAAATAGACTGTTAATTCCACACACACACACACACACACACACACTATGGTAGCAGTAACCTCTGTCCTGTGACTGTTTGGTCAAGAATAGAAAGCAGTGGTTTCCACTTTGGGGCCGGAGTGCTGGATCAGGTTTTCAGTTCTTGTTTCTAATTTTCTTTCTTACCATTATTACCTTCGCTAAGGAGCTTATGATTTCCACCATATCTGTTTGTTTATTTGTCAGCAAGTTATGCTGTACTGAACTGATTTGCACCAAACTGGGGCATGAGCCAAGAAAGAGCCCAATAAATTTCGGTGCCGATCCGGATAGTTTACTGAGAATTTAGATTTTGTTTCTCTGAAGTTTGGTCAGTGTGGTTTGGCATCTTGGCAGAGGTCTGCGCTCTCTGAGTGACCTTCTAGTTTAATACCATAGAATATTTATAGCTGTTTGTGTGAAGATAAATTTTATCACTAAAAGTCTCTATAGAAAGTGTATTCATACATGTTTCTCTTCTTCAGTAATTCACCTAGATCTGGGGTCGTTTTCATTTTCCCCAGTTGGAGAAACACGTGAGAGTCAAAGCTTTGTAGGCGGGATTAAGAATGAGAGTGTCCTCTCATGCGGAGTGTGGATGAGATTGACGCAGCTGCACATGTTGCTGTAAGTTGATTTAGAGAAATAAAAACTCTTAAATCAACATATTCCTAATCGTCTGGAAAAGCATTAACTGCTCGTAGGACCCGATGCCACGTCCATGTCAGCTGATGTTGGCTGGACAGATACATTAGTCACTACTGATTTGTTTGGGCACAATAATCTGTTCAAAACAAAATAAAGGGCCAATATGAAAACAATTGATTAAGTGAAATGAAGTGGCATTTTAATTGAATTGGAAAAAATAGAAAAATAAGGCATTGAAGAAAAGATATAGTTTTTATATTAGTGTCTGTAACAAATGGCAACTGGGATCAAAAGATTTCAAACGATACTCAGCCCTGATGATGAAGAATTTTGGCCATGTTGTCAGTTCACTAGGAGGCGCCAGGGCACAACAGCGCATGATTAAAGGCTTAATGCTGGAGGGGACGCATTGGACGTTCAGGATGGATGGATGAAAAGGGAAGCATGGAGAAGTGTGGGACAGATGTAATGGAGGTTGGGAAGGAGGACAATTTATTTCTCTGTTTGCTTATTTAACAGCGACCATTCAGACAAACATTGTCCATACATACAGATTAGCAATGCAACAGATGTGTTGTATACAAGGCGTCTTGCTGAAGCTAATAATTTAATTAAACAGAATCGGGGTTAAAATAAAGGAACAGAAAAAAACACATCTTTGTTGATGATTAAATCGACAGCAAATCAAGTGGCAAGTTGTGGGGGATTCACATGGTGTGCACAGTGTTGGGTGGGGTTGGAAACAGGGATGAAAGGATGGATGGTTGTGATTTGCGATGGAGGGATAAAGCAGGAAATTAATTGGGCAAAACAAATAAAAGGTTTGACAGGTAATTATAAGTGTTTTTGAGCTGTGGGCCTGTTCCATTAAAGGAGCTATTTGCACGTTTTGCTATTGCTACATAGCCTTGGCATTAACAGCTGTTTACACATCAGTCTTGCCAAGAGCTTAAGCCATTATTGTGTTTACGGGACAAGACGTTATAATATGTCCTCTGAGCAACTTCTTCGAGGCAGCCTGGACGCTACAGTGACTCGGTATTGGAAAGTGACAAGATGGTCCGTACAGACCATAGCTAGCTGGTTAGCATTCTAACTTCAGAAGAAGAAAAAAAGTGATAGAAATAGAAGCAAAACAAGAGGGTTGCTTTCCACCTCTGGAGACAGCTCTTGACGAGTAAAGGAATTAAATTTGATGCTTAACTCTAGACCGTTAATGCTAACGTTAGCTATGTAGAAATAGCAATACTTATAAATAGCTCCTTTAATTAATCTGAATTACTATAACTTCATTATTTGTTTTGGAGGTTTTCAAATTCAGATTCAAAGGAGAAACGTTCTGGTTCCTTCAGGTCACGTAGCAACGAAAGGGTTGCTAGGGTGGGTGAAAGAGTTCACTGACATGTATCCTGAAACCTTTCACAGAACCTTACAGAGCTGAAACAGGGTTTACTTCTTATTTATGTCCGCTGCTTCCTCCCAAATAGCCTTTAATGTGATTTCATTGAGAACTCCGTGTCAGCCGAGATGATTTGCCGGCAGGCTTTGGTTTCATATAAATGAAGAGTGCTTTTGATCCTGTGTTATAAAGTGGAGTTGGCTTGGGCGCTTGCTCGTCCCCGCTGTGGAGAAAAGGTGAATAATCCACTTCCAGCTCGGGCCCTCGCTCTGCAGCCGCACTCAGCATCTGAGCGTCTGGACTCAGTGTGTGCTGTTAAAGAGATTCAGATCCTGTTTTGCTTCATGCCTCTTGTTCTTTTGGCATCATTAAAGCAAAACAATGGCGCTCAAAGTAAATAGCCATGGAAACGCAGAGAGGGCTGCAGCTAAACACTGAGGCCAGCCAGGGGTTTTTTCAGCAATGTGACCTGCTCTTTCCCAAGGAAACCGCCGCCGCGGGCTGCATGCAACAGACTCATCTTGACCTCGTCTTGACATGCAACACATTTAGTCCTTGTCGTGCACATTACGGGATGTAACATGCGCTTTTGGTCTTAATCAACCCCATCAAAGAAGGCTGGAAAACAAGCGTCGGCGTGTGCAAATACATTTGAACTTTAGGTGTCGAAGTGTTGGAGACTGGAAGTCAACACGTCACACAGTTGGGTGTTTTTTGTTTGTTTTGTCGTTCTTTTTTTCCACCACATTGAAGTTGGCAGACACACTGGAAAAGCTATTGACCGGCCTCCATAACAAACCCCTCCATCCATCGGTGCCGTTTCATCCCAAAACACCCCGACGGGAGGCTGGCACTGAAAGCTAACCGAACCACCACTGCCACCTCCTTCACACACAGACACACACACACACACACACACACACACACACACACACACACAGCGCCATGCTTCACATACAGCTGCTGCCACCACATCTGGGAATGATTTTTATCAAATCCAAAGAGAGGAGGAAAGTGAGAGGAGAGAGATGAAGGGATGAGGCCTACGTTCAGATATCCACCACCCCCTGTAATGTGTTTTTCTCTTGAACAACTGTCACATAGACAGATCTGCTTTTGTTTATAAGTCTCCTCAGACTCAGACTTATTTACCAGTGAACACTTCTTATTAGCAGTGATTTATCTTGCTGCCTGGTGGTTTGAACTAACTGAGCATCCTTTTTCATGACTGAAAGCTTTATCAGACACATTGATGGTGCTTGGATCATCAGGTTACCAGTGGACTTAAAGTATGTGATCTACAGATGGCATTTTTGAATGAACTTTCCTTCCTTTAGTCATGATTCGTATCTTGTTTCTGTTCACGCATGATAAAATCAAGAGATTTTTATTTGCTGTTCTTTGATTTTTATTTATATCTCTTGTCATATCAGAGCGTTGTGGGCGAAGCTGGAGATCAATGAGCGTGACTGTTATATGGCAAAATATTTATGGGATTTTTGCATCTAAGTAATGAAGCAACATGAAGTGTATAATTTAACATGCATTCACATCTGGTTATTTTATTTGTAAATGGTCCCTGAAGGCATCATTTTGGTCAACATGATTGTAGAAATAAAGACACTCAGCTTTCAAGGAATACTCCACTGAAAACCCAACACTTACCCCCTGTAGGGTTATCGTCCGTGCAGCAGTGACCAACCCATGCATTGGTGAGGGTAATGTTAGCTTATTGCAGATATAGCTGCTGTAGTCACAATAGCAACAGCTTAATACATGGCTACAGTTTAATACAGACACAAGAACAGCTGCACTTTCTTTATGTTGGTCCCAAACAACAGACAGATTTAAACAGCTTGTTAGAGAATATTTGATATGATAAAAAATCATTTATATATATTCCTCTAATGCAACTTCACCTGCATTGGAAGGTTTTGTCTCTCACTTGTTTCTCCAACCTGGGAAAGTTCTTGTCTCATTACCGGGGAAATCTTTTGTTGCAGCCTATTAAGGTTTAGATGTATTTAGATCCCCATTAGCGTGTTTATTATAGCAGTTGTCTGTCTATGCCTGTATGGCATAGGGAATAAATTACCTCTTGTATATGTTTTCCGGCTGGCCCCTGAGGCCCTAAATCAACGGCCAGGCAGAAGCAGTTCAAACTCTGATGAGTGTAGCTAGTGTGAGGGGTCTGCAACTATGTGTTTAGCCTTGCCGTGTACAGCAACATATAGATAGGACGCCATACCCGAAGTTCAATTAAATAAATTATTATTTTATTTGCAAACGACAAGAAAATTGAACCAAAACCAGGAGGCTGGCCAAAATGAATGAATAATAACTGAACTAACAGACAAAACCAAAAACAGGTCTACCAGACCTCCATCCTCAAACCAACAAAAGAAGACAGGTAGTGGGAGGGCTGCTTGAGTCTGTAAGAGAGATCTCCCTCTGCTCCAGCCTCCCCCAAATAGGCTGTGGTGGGCGGGGCCACAAACTCAGTGCGGATCAGTAAAACCTGAGGCGAGGGACAAGAACAGAAGGGGGCAGTGCGAAACAATCAGATATATTGTATTGGAAAGTTGTTTTTGTGACCTGCCGAGCCTTGTGGTGTTACAGAGATGCCTTGGCCCACGGATCGTATTTTCCACTCGAAAGGGAACAAACAATCACATCATCATCATCGTCTTTTTTTTTTTTTTTTTTCCAGAGTAAATTTAATACAAAAAAATGATCATTCAAACTAGAATTGTGTCTCATATCACAACCGCAACATCTGTCAAAAATAATCACAATATACAGTATATTTTCTTTTAGCATATCATTCAGCCGTAATGCAATATTAACTTTTTATTTCAACATGTATTATTTTCTGGTGTCAAAGAAACTTATGTAATGAATTCCAGGCCCCCATTGCTCAATAATTAATTAATCTCTTTGTTAAACTAGTCTGAAATTCATCAGTAGGGTTTGATTAATAATTCTTTTCATTGTTTAATTATAACTACATTTTTCAATCGTGTGCTTTCAGGTGTGATTTTGAATCAAATTTTTCCTTGTGCTGACAGTCCCCCCTGATATCAGCCTGCAGCTCATTACATCACTGCAGTTAGCAGCAGCTTTTCCCTCTGCAGACAGCCCACTCTTTAAATTTTCTGCTTGATAAACTTTCCTAATAAATAAATCTGAAAACGTGGGGCTGTGTTTTCTCTGAACGCCGGCCCGAATGTTTTGTACATCGTTACGAGTCCTGCGGTTTGAGCAGAAATTATTATTCATTGGAAAAATAAAAATGGAAATAAATACAGTCCCATCTCAGAAAAATAAATGGGCTTATTTTTACACGCTCGTTAAAAGTTTCTTGATGTATTTAACTTCAGTTTTTGTTAACGGTGTGAGAACAGTAGCACGTGGCCCTCTCTCCCTTGTTAATCTATTTTAAGAGTGAAGCCTAATGAAATCTGTTGCACTGACTTGGGCACTGAGTGTAATTTTATTATGAACATTTGCAGTGAACCTCAATTATACGGATCCAGTATGTGTGGTCAGAATGAATGTGGCTAATGTTTTCTGTGCCATACTCACTAATAACAAGCGAGAGTGACCTCTGCAGTCCGCATCAGCCTGCCAGTGATTTAATACTCTCACATCATCACACTTATTACATTACAGAAAATATAGAAGCTGTTGGTGTGTGTGTGTGTGAGGTGTTGTATTTGTAGTTCTGTCTCCAGCACACACACAATTCTCATGTCAAAGCACCTGTGTCAGTCGTCACACACACTTCCCTCAAAATGCTGCAGTTTTTACACAAATATCATGAAATATCTCTTTAAAAAAAATTTTATTTGCTTGTGTATTGGATCTCACACACACACACACACACACACACACACACACAGTTGGTTACTTACACTGACTTAACTCATAATTCTGTTGGTACCTGCTGAGCTTTTGAGCAGCTCTAATGACCAAAACACTGTAAGTAAAATACCTGATGAAAATTCAGGTGGGGCTTGGGGCATGGCTGAGAGCGGTGACTATTGTATGTGACATCACAAAGTTCCAGAAGTCCTGACGGCTGGTTTTAAGGCTCAGTGTCTGAATACAGGTTGTGTGCATTTCTCTGAGGACTGAGGCTTTGACACTTTCACAGTATTAATATAGAACCTAGACCTGCTTTATAATCAAACACATGGTTATCAACCTTTATACTAAATGGGACCTTTAAACAAATAACATGTAGGCTGCTGCGTTAATCTTCGAGCTTCAGAGATGCTGTGAGATTGATATCAATCTTCATCTCACCCTTGGAAACAAGCAAAGAAAAGCGTATGTCTCCAAACGTTATTTTAAGGCGCTATTGCATAAATAAAGAATACCTGATCTGACGAGTGTAAGAAACCGTGCTGCAGCAGCTTCATGCCTCCCCTCTGCAGTGCGCTCAGAGCATCATTCCTCCTCCTCCTGTGTCCATGATTTTAATTAGCTCCTGGGGATATTTTTAGTGGCTCTCCTGATGATTTAATTAGGTTTACAAATTATAATTTTTTAACCGCCACGTCTACCGTGGACCGTGGCAGCACAATAAACACAATCAGACATTCCCCCCGCAGAACTGCATTAGGGGCTTGGCACTGCCAGAGAGCGGGGGCTGGAAAATGTCGAGCAAGCTGGCATCAAGGAGCTCCTGTTACCGGTAAAAGTGGGGGGAAAACTCCCATCGCTCTGCCAGTCCAGAGCATAGACACACACACACACACACACTAACACACACACGCACGCACGCGCGCTCACATGCAAACTTCCAATTACGCTCCTATTCCCGTAGAGTTGGTTTTTAAACCTTCCTTGACACGAAGATGAAGCAGAGGGCTTGTAAACTGTTATGGCTGCCTCCTGCCGCGCTGCCATGGCAACAAAACAGCAGCCACTGGTGCATGTGAATGGGCAAAAATGTGGAGAAGGGACAGTGGAAAATATCCGATGTGGATCCTCCCTTATACCCGGGTATATCAGGACCTAATACTTTCTGATTCTAATGGTCGGAGTCAAAGTTTGTCCCTGAATAATAAGACACAGTGGGGTAAAGGCGAGAGCAGCGCGAGCCTGGAAAAATGTTCTAATGCTCAGTTTTTCCCCCCCACCTCCTCTTCCTCCTCCTCCTCCTCCTCTTCTTCTAGTGTTGGATTATGCTCTGACGCTGGAAAAGTCCTGCAGAATTAGAATGATTTCATTTCACAGACACGTCGTGTTGTAATAAATTCAGTCGTCTCCGTGTGCGTGACCTCTGGACGAGCTGCTGCGGTCGGCGTCACTCCTCCAACGCTCGTCAACTCCGGTTTTCAGGTTTTAGTGAAGGTGATGCGCTTGTGACTAACACTATGACGGTTGGCCAACAGACTATAGCGTGTGTGCGTGTGTGTGTGTGTGTGTGTGTGTGTGTGTGTGTGTGTGTGTGTGTGTGTGTGTGTCCATTTCAATCACCTATCACCTCGTGTCCCAAAGCAGATGACAGCCCCAGGAATCCCCTCTCCTTCAATTTTTATCAGAGTGATTGTGGTTTTGTGTCCAAACGCTGTAAAACTGAGCTCGTTATAAAAAGCTGTCATCACTAATATGGTTCTTGATTATTGGCTTCATCACTAATATATTTCTGGTTCATTCTCTCCTCTTGATTATTGGCTATTGACAAAAGTCCGTGGATGATGCGTTCAGTTGTCAGCGAGTGTTTCTTCCTCATGGGATCTCTGAAGGAGTGAACCTGTGGACTCACTGTTTGTGGCAACAGTATTTGGACACCTGAGCATCACAGTTGCTGGTCCAGTTCATCGCACGTGTGTCTCACATGCCATTAATTGACAAGTTCATTGACAGGACTTTGTTAGAGTCATTTATCAATTCATTAGCTCTTTTCCTCTCTTTTCTTGGCTTTTGAGCAGCTGCTTGAATAAAAGAAGAGGTTTCTTTAACAACGTATCAATTCATCTTAAAAAAAATAATCATCAGATTATAAACAGCTCACAACTTGCATTTTCTTTTCCACATATGCATAGTTTGATTTTTTTAATTTCTCTGCTTTCTGTGCCCACAGCTTCACTTCTGATTGGCCGTGTAAATCTTGAGTATTTGTGTCTTTTATGTCAAACGAAACATGTCATAACTTACTGAAGAGAAACCTAATGCTTTTCTGACTTGGTAAATTACATGTAAAGTCCCAGTCTATGGTGTTTAATGTGGAAAAAAATCAAGTAATGCTTTCTTTAGGCCAAAAATAAACAACAAATGTGTTAGAATGCATTTTTAACATTGCGAACTGGCTGTATAGCTTTAATAGGGTGTTAAATTGCTCTTAAAAAAGTTTGTTACACAAGTGCTGATTTATTTTTATTTTTTTACCAAAATCCCTCTGTAATTCTAAATACGTCAGTGTAGCTGTGATAAATAGCTTCAAATCCTCACTTCTCACAGATTTTACCTCCTTGTTTCCAGGTTTTGTGAGCAATCGTTTCTCTGTTAGTATTTTGGTAAAGGCTAAAATTTCTGCCTGTAATTAGGATGAAAATGATGACAAAAAACGTTGTCATAGTGATGGATATGGGCCCTACGAGAAGCAGATATGTGGTTATGTTACGTAGTTACAATGGCCGACATCAGTGTTACACAAATTGAGTTTTTAGGGGAAACAAAAGAAGAATGATAGACAGAGGAAACAGATTACCTGCAACAAACTGTGCAGGGGCCGTTGGAGATGAAACACATAGGTCTGCATCTTTGTATATTTTCTTTGTGTCTTTAATTCTGAACACAAAGCATGCAGACTCCTTCACACTCTAGACTATGTGCATGTATGTCGTCCTCCAGCTCTTGTGTGCATCTATGTGCAGAATGTGAAAGCAGCATGTGTTGCTGCACTCGGGCCATATGCTCGCGTGTAGCTGTAATCTGCAGTCAGTCTGTCTCACACTGTGTCTCACAGCGAGCTGGACGGTCCTGCATGTGTGATCAGCGTCTCCCATCGAGCATTCCTCAGTGACAGCCGCAGGGCAACAGCTTCTTTAAATAGCCTCTGGATCGCTGCAGCTCTCTCTCTGAGATCTGCAGAGACGTTTGGGTTCTCTGGGCTCAGGTGGAGCCTCAGCGCCTCCCTGTGGTCAGACACTGTCTGAACTCATGAGATGTTTAGAAACCAGGGTCATATGTGGGGATTCAGAGAAATATTACTGTATGGAATTGGCTTTTTTCTGCTAGGGTGAAAACTTTATTTAATTAGGATGTGCTTCAGTGAATGAACTGACATGTTTTAATTGTCTAAAGCCTCAGTGCCTTTTGTCTATTTAAGTCTGCAGGTGTCAAGACATCTAGGTTAAATGTTTTTGTTTGTCTAGGTTACATAAAAATCATTGTTTAATTAGCTTTTTAAATACAGCCATTAAAAAGCAGTAGAAACAATGGTTATGTAATGTTAAAAAACGTTCACTTTCCAATCAGATTTCACCCAGTTTTAACCCAGACATCTCCCACTCAGACGTCCTCGATCTGTAATCAAAGCTTTACTGGGTTATGAAACAATAGGAGACATCGCAATCCCACAATTCCGAGTTTTGTATTTTTAGTGCAAGTTCATTCAGAATTTTCTTTTTGAATTCTGCATTCAATCTTTCCTTGGCCTGGTGGTGAAAGGTGGTGAAAACATTTTTTTGGAACTGTTTGAACTGAATTGCTCGTTCTCTTTTCTTCGTTTTCGTCTGACTCTATATTTGCTGCGCAGTGGTCAGTCAAACTCAGCCCAGTAAAAGGACACTGCACAACAGTTGTCCTCTATAGGCTTCATTCCTCCATCATATTATTAGATCTATATACTGGTCCCTTCTCTCTGTGCGATGATTTCTGTTTAGCATGACAGAGCTGTCAGGTTTTAGTCTTTAACAAAAGCTCCACTGGTTCATCTGCTTGTTTTTATAGTAATTCAAGCAGCTTGTGTCGCATCAGGATCAGTACAACTCGCACCTGTCAGTGGTAGAGGAGGTTTCTACTCCTGCCTCGGGTAAAAGTCACAAAACTGCAGTGAAAAAAAATACTGAAAATAAAAGTAAAAGTCCTCCAACACAAACAAGAACATAAATACAAAATGAAATGAGGAGTTTTCTCTGTCATCATCAGGATGACTTAACGAAAAGATTCATGTGACTGGTTTTAGATCGGTCGCCTCTGTGTTTAAGGTTTGGCAAAGTTTAGGCAGCTAAAGCTACTTGGTTAAGCTCTGGGAAAAATGGTGGTCACAGAAGAGGAGGATGCAAACAGCTGTATCCAGCACCCAAACCTCCACTCCCTTTCGCTGGAGTGTAACACCACACTTCATCCGCCTATGTGTTTATGAGACCACAGTCTTTTTTTTTAGTTTTTTCTTTATATTTCTTTTTTTTTTTGCATAAATGCTGTAATTTTTTGATGAGGACAGTCAAGTCAAGAAATGTTATATTAAAAAAAACACACACACACACACACACTGATCAACTCTCCCACACATTCATAAGTCTGAAGCTCCTGCAGTAGCTCAGCACTTGTGCCTGTTATCAACATACACACACACACACTCTCCTGTCTCAGATTCTTGGCATGACTTCCTCATGGTAAAAAAGGAAACACCCCCCCACCCCCCACACTCCCATAATCCCCTCCTGCCCGCCTGTGTGCCATCTCTGACCCTCCTGTAACAAATCCGCGTTGAGGAGGAGCTCACGTCCACTTTATGTTTTGACCACCGGTCTGTTCCTGCTCCTGCCTGTTGATATGAGACAGCGGGAGAGAGAGCAGACACCTGATTTATATTCTGTATCATCACTTCTTCGCTCACGCAGCCTCTGCTTCTCCTCAGCTGTGTCTTTACACATATTATGCCAAACTAAATGCGGGGCTGCAACGCCCCTCACGAAACAGAGGTACCTGTCATCATGTCTAACTCTGGTTTCCGCGGCTGTCGCACTATCTCGCAGCACCTGAACGACCTGAAGAAGGAGAACTTCAGCCTGAAGCTCCGGATCTACTTCCTGGAGGAGAAGATCCAGCAGAAGTTCGAGGAGAGCAGCGACGATGTGCACAAGAGGGTGAGTCAGAGAGTTCCACGACACATGCAGGAGAAAATGACTTTGCTTGCATGCACGTGATGCGTATATCTGTGGTTGTTTTCCTCTGTGTGCAGAGCTGCTAGTTGTTTTCAGAGCTGCAGGTTTTGTGTTTGACAGTAACTCGCTCTGACAGCAGCTCTCAGGCTGCTCTGCAACAGTTCATACCAACTGTCAGTCACCGGTTTCTGCCTGTTCAGAGAGACTCAGTGCTGTCAGCAGCTACTCACTTTCTACAGGGCTGAAGATGAGAACTTTGTTTGGATTCCTCCACAGAGCACAGCGGTTTTGGGGAATTAAGACACAAATAAACAGTATGTGTTTGAGCTTGAGCCAGTGGACAGAGGAGAGACCGGCCCATCAGCTGTTTAGACGTCTCTGTCGGCCTGCAGTTATAAAATCTACAGAGGTTTTAAATCATGTGAATAGTTCAACTGCAGGCCATCGAATGTCACCAGTGTAACACCTGTGCACCTTCGTGTCCTGGCAGCGTCGATTTAATAGAACATGTCAGCTCGTTTTACAGCTGTAGAGGTCCAGAAGTGTCTAAATCTGAGTGAGGTCTTTGACGTGAGAAAGATGTTCTGTATGCGCTGTATATATGAGATGTGCTTACAGTGGGACCTCATGTTGATGAGTTTTATAAAGGTTGAATTTTCTATGTATTTATTCTGTTAAACAGCAGAAAATCAAATGGAAATAATTTCTGCAGCACAAACGATTTTTGATTTTACCGTTCATCTGTTTATTTTGAATTTGATTTTGACGACCGCACTGTGGTAACGGTGGCACGGTGGTGCGGTGGTTGGTATTGTCGCCTCGCAGCAAGAAGGTGCACGTTCTCCTCACGCCTGTGTGGGTTTCCCCCCAGGTACTCGGGCTTCCTCCCACAATCACGGGAGACATGCATGTTTAGCCTAATTGGTGACTCTAAATTTGCACGTAAGTGTGAATGGTTGTTTTTCTCTATGTGTCAGCCCTGTGATAGACTGGTGACCTGTCCAGGTTGTAACCCCGCCCTCGCTCAATGTCCGCTGGGATTGGCTCCGGCTCCCCCACCACCCTATAAGGATATGAATGAATGATTTTGGACGGAGGCTGATTGAGCTGCAGCATAAACGACATCTTCCATAAATTAAAGTGAATTCTAAGCTGTCCTTCACCCCGAGAACACTGATTACCACAAACAGGAACTCTCAGGAGGAAACGCTTTTTATTGCATGAGAACGTAAAACCTGAGAGAAAACAACTGAGATTCATCAGCTCCTCTCAAACGTTTCTTCTGTGAAAAAGTACTCAAACATAAACAGGGAGTTTTAAATCCACTGTGCTGCCTATCAGGATGATGAAGGACACCAACAGTCAGAGCAGTGTATACATATCATCTGCTGAGAGAATGGTTGTTTGAACTGCCTCTGCAGTAACTGTCTGACCTGTTTTCCATCGGCCTCTGTAGACCCGTTGACCCACATTATGTTAGCCTGAGAGCCTTCAGGCCTGCTGTTTGCATGCATGCGTGCACGCTGTGCATGCGCGCCACCGCTTTAATTTCATGTATACATGTCGCATTGCGAGTGCCCTTCTACGTACGGTGCGAGCAGAAAGGCTCCCACACACCTGTGTTGTGTGTCAGTGTGTCAGTAACCCGACCCGCTGCACACGGACGTGAGCGCTGAGCTGGGACGCCACACTGATGTCCAGAAAAATAAATAAATCACCGCAGTCAGATACCTGCACGTGAGCCACGGACGGCCAGTTCAGTCCAGCTTGTTGCTGCTCTCAGAGCCAAAAGTTAAAAGTGGTGGTGTTGCTGGGTGCCGGAGGGGGAGTTGAGGGGATGGCGGCGGATATTACTCCGGTGGGGGGGTTGAGGAGAAGACAGATACAGCAGGTGCTCATATCCCTGTCGGCTATTTATAGATCTATTGAGATACGGGGCGGCACGTGAGCGCCTCTCTGCAGTTCTGCGCAGAACTCCATAAGAAATGCTGATTTTTCTGCTTGAGGATAAGTGGGATTACACTGGAGATATGTTGGTTTTGGTTTTGCATAACATAGTGGTTTCCTCTGCTGCATTCACTACATGTATCTCCTGCACTGGAACATTATCATGCCAATACCAGGCTGCGTTTAAAAACCATCACTGATTTCTAAAACCCATGTTTACAGTTGTGGTGATTTTGTTTGGATGTTAATGCATCTCTGCAGTTCCTGTTGTTAGTTTTGCACTGTGACAAATACACACATGTAATTGCTCAACCCTTCCTCTCTTCCAGAACATTGAGTTGAAGGTTGAAGTGGAGAGTTTGAAAAAGGAGCTTGAGGACAAACAGGAGCTTCTGGACCAAGCTCTGTGAGTATCTGACTCCTTCCTGCACAGATAAACCACCGTGTTTCTCACTTCCTCTCACTCTCCGCTGGTCTGAGAACCTCCAAATGCTATATCGTATCTCTAAGAGCAGTCTTAAAAACATATACTCGAAAGCAGCTTCAAATATTCAGCCACTTGTGCTGCACAGATGCCGTTAGGGAAACCTGCCCGATACTACGAAAACACTCTTTTCATCGCTGGTTTGATTATTTCCCACGAGCCCATCAGTACATCAGCGCGGTCGCCCTCGGGACCCAGCAGCCTCTCATCACACACGAACCCGCCGGCCCAGCAGACTCACCTAGCTATCACAACACGCACTAAGCTCGGAGGAATGCCGTGTATGGACTCGGCACTGTAATGCTTTTGAAGGGGATGAAGTGACTCTGTGTTCTGGGGCAGAGGACGAAGAGGGGAGGCGGGTGAGGAGGGGAGGCGGGTGAGGGACCGACCGTGGGTTTTGTTTTGAAGGAGGGGAGGGTGTTAGAGAGCAGGGGAGAAGGGAGAGTAAAAGGGCAGAGGTGCCCCCGTGGTTTGTTGTGTTGCTGAGTCAGGAACTATTTGAGCTCCAGCACCTGTCTGTGAGGCAGCTGTCTGTCTCTGTATCAGATTCTCCAGCTCCTCTCCGCTGCCAAACACTCGCCACACAGCCTGAAGAACCACACCGCATCTTCGATAACAATGTTTTTGAAAGTTTACTGCCATTGTTTTTCGGTTCCCAGTGATCCAACAGATTCAATAAAGAGTCAAGAGTCATTCTAGGCAAATCGTCTTTGTTTGATTCACCCAGGCTTTGAGATATCAGTCCTCGCTCTCCTGTGGAAGGTTGTTCACGAGATGTTCTGTAGATCAGAACCAGCGCGAAACATTTTTAAAAGCCACATTTCCATACTTTTAGTGCTACAAAAGAGTTTCCATTCCTCTTACTTGTGTTGTAGAGAAGACAGACGTCTCCAAATCTGCACAAGTAAAACCAAAGCTATCTGCACATACAGATAACAGAACACATGCTGACACCAGTACTGACATATACGTTATGAATGTATGAATATTTTGGTCACGGGTTTCAGACACTTCCTGTAATAAAACATCTAAAAGCAAAAATCAGATGTGCAACCCTGGGACAAAATGGGGGTGGTCCTGGTCTCACAAGTTTGAACCCTTGAGGTTTCATTATATTCAGCACTTTTATCACTGACATTTTGGAATTAGCCACTTTGTGCTATTGGCTCCACCTTTCTTATTTTTGTTTAATTACTTTCTGCAGGGTTCAACATTAACCATGGCCCGATGGCATGGGGCCACAAAAAGTTACTCAGTGGCCACCAAGTATCCCATGTCGGTGGTCCCCTGTGGCCACTAAACTTTGAGCTTTCACCAACGTTAACGTTACAGTTCCACAAACTCCCCACATCATTTGCGTCTTTTAGGTCAACATGCTACAAAAACTGCTAAATGTAACGTGTGTTGTCGCTCCCAGGGACATTTTGAAGCCTCATTTTGTTGATTTGTGTCATTATTTTCCCTTCATCAGAGCTCAGCCTCGTTACACTGATGTGAGTTAAAAGTCCTGACCTTTGACTGATGACTGTCCTAACAGATGGATGTAGGAGCGACACCATTACCTCGGTACCACAGCGTTATTATGCACCACAGACAGTGATTAGTTCAATCAGTCAGTGTAGAGTGAGAGGGGGAAGAAATTCCAGCCTCTGAGGAGAGTGAACGCGGGCATGTCGGAGAGGAGTGTGGGGTCAGGGCGGAGTCGTTTTCTCACTCTCTCACTCTCTCTCTCTCTCTCTCTCTCTCTCTCTGTGCCCTGCTGCTTCACAAATAAACTCTGTGGCCACAGTTTATCATTAGAGCTATTAACAGAGGCTGACTGATAGATGTGAGGAGGGAAAAGCTGAGTGCGACCTTCTGGCTGTTGAAGGTGCTGAGTGGCGGAGCAGTGACAGACCGGCTTCACCATAATAGTCTCCACCTTGTTCCTCAGAGGGGGGTGGGGGTGTCCATGTTTCCTTTTCTGCCCCTGGAGACAAAGTTCACCCTGCTGAAGCCTTTTATTATTTCCTCTGCCAACGAGCGAGTGTCTTTGTTATTCAGCAGCATATTTCACAGATCAGTGAACAGATTTCAAATATGGGTGCAAACAAATTAGAACATGTGCCGAGAAGTAAGTGGTTGGTTTTTAGAGTGGAGACAGATCCAGAAATGCAGACCTCCTCTTTGAAAACAGACATGCTGTCACACACAGCAAACGCCACAAAATCTAAAGGCTGTCATTTACTCACTAAATCGATCATGACTCAAGACATACATCTGGATCTGGGTAGTTTACCACTACTGCTAAACAATTGTGGAAGGGAAACCCTGAGAGAAACCCTTTGTGTTTTGTCTAATATTCCTTTGAATCAGACAAAAAAAAAATCTACATTTCTGTCTTCGGTTCAACCATTTGTAATCACCTCTTCCTCCTCTGCAGACTTCACCTGATCTTCACTCTTGGGTCTTGGGTTTGAATATTTCACTCAGTGTAAACCAGTGGTTCTCAAACTTTTTCACATCAAGAATCCCTAAACTGACACAAATTAGACCACGGACCCCCACACACACACACACACACACACACACACACACACACACACACACACACACACCCACCCCACCCACATCTAATAGGATTTTTGCTTTTAGATGTTTTATTACAGAAAGTGTTTGAAACCCATGACCAAACATTATCTCATTGTGTCACTTATGGATGGAATTATAGTGAAAAGAAGTGATTCCCCTTTTTGCCAGACCACACTGATCAATTTAAATACTCTGGCTGTACTGAAAATCTTTACCGTTCATCCTTAAAATACTGCTGAAAAATCCCAAACAGGATTTAGTCAGCCTCCATAAATCATCAGTTATTTGTTTGTCAATTCCAACGTGCATTTAAATTGAGTTCTTTCTAGTTTGAATTCTACACTCGTGAATATGTTCACATTGATGCCACTTTCCAGACTCCTGCAGGTTCATGTTCATGTTCATGTGTAACATTTCAAACACCTGATGACTCTGTGATTTAAAAAAAGGCCAATTCAAGAATAACATCGTGTGAAACTCATACTGCCTCACATATACTGAAACTAACCAAGTATCAGATTTTGTTGAATACGTGCCAAAGTGTTTATGCACATTACGACCCAGTGGGATGAGCCTGGGAGTGTTTTGGGAAAGACTCCTGTTAATGATACTCTGATCCAATATAAGTGACCAGACATGAATAAATCATGAGTGTTTGTTGTCTACAGGGGAAAGGAGGCCAGGGAAATAAACCCATCTGCTTCAGAGAACAGATTTTTTATTGCTTATTGACTGACTCCAGGCTTTTCTGCTACCAGACTGTCTGTATTCAAGCTGTCCTACAAGATAACTGGGATCGTAGTAGATTATGTAGATCATGCATACACACACTACCTAGTTACAAATATTTTAATACTGAGCAACATGTACAAAAGATGTTCACGTCACATCATTCTCGGCCGTTCAGAAGACGACGCATTTAGAGCCAAGAAGTATAACAGGCGAAAACAAAATGAATAAAAATGTAAAAGAAAAAAAAAGGCACAGGGTTACATAAATACACAAATATTATTTAGTCGCAGGTAACAGGGAAAAAGTTTCTTTAATTTTCAAAAGCTTTTTGTTGTTTAATAAACCGAGAGATTTGATTAAAGAATTTAGTTCGAGGAGAAAAGGGGACAATTTAGGAGTTGATTTGGCAAATTTCTGTTTGTGGATAAAGAATTTAGCATTTAGAATTATGAAGTTAATTAGATATTCAAGAGCCCCATCTTGTGGATTATCACAGTAACGAATAATATCTTTAAGGTTGAAAGAGTAGAGAGAGTTAGCAGCTTCAAAAATGATTTAAATGACAGTTATTTGTCGTCAGAGTCGACTTAAACTAACCCTGTCATCTAAATACACTCATTTTTTTTCCAGATCAAGCTTTTTATTTTCCTGCTTCCTCTGTAAATAACGTTTTTTTCCAAACACTGCAACCCTATAGGCTGACGGCAGACAGCCTGTCCAATCAGAATGAAGCAGAGCTGCAGCGTCGCCTGGCGGAGCGGCAGGAGGAGATCAGCCACATGCAGGAAATCCTGGAAACCAAAGTTCAGCTGCTACAAGAGGTAGAAACACATAAACACTCAGTCATGGGCTTCATGGTGCTGACACTACAAAAATGTAGAAATGGTAAAAACCCTCTGAACAGGTTTGCAGTGACTTGTTGTCAGTCACACGGTCAGCAGCTCTTTGTCGCGTGTGTGTGTGTGTGTGTGTTGCGTTCAGGAGGCCGAGCTGGCCCGAGGCGAGGCCGAGAGGATGGCCGAGCTGGCGGACTCTGAGTCTCAGCGATGTCTGGCTCTGGAGAGAGAGATGGTGGAGAGGATGGAGGAGAGCGGAGGCTCAGCTGGACTGTTTACCCAGCAGGTCCTGGCCGATAAAGACAGGTGAGTCGCACTTACACATTTGAAGATTTACTGGTTTCTCTCTGTCTCATATCGTCGTCAGTTGAATGTGTCTGTGTTGACTTCTGGACGAAAGATAAGAAATCTGAAGTCCTCACCTCGGTCACTGGTCCCAGCAGCTCTGTTGGCTCTGATACTGCTGGTGACACTGCTATCACTGACCTTGTCAAACAGTCTCATGCCTGGAACAAAGAGCCAGAGCTCTGACCTACATACAGTAACTGAGCACAACAGTGAGTCTGGGCCAGATATGTGACTTCTCTCTCTCTCTCTCTCTCTCTCTCTCTCTCTCTTGCTCGCTCTCTCAGGGTGATCGAGGAGCTGACGCAGGAGAAACATTCACTGGGTCTCCGGGTCGAGGAGCTCGAGGTCAAAGTTCACAGCCTTTCCTCTTCTCTAAAGAAGAAAGATCGGGCAGCTGAGGTACTTTTTTCCCCGTCCACACCTCTTTTGCATACAACACATAGCAAACAATATAATAATGATATACGATAAAATGATTCTCTAAAAATGAAGAATTAGTCCTGATGAAGCTCAAATTAAATGTTTCATTTTGTCTTTATAGATATTAGGATATGTGCGACATAAATCTTGTCATTTACCCATGTGCAAAGGGGCTGCAGCCCAGAATCTATGTCTTCTTGGGCTGGACAGAAGCTCAATGTGGTCTTATGTCCATGTTGGTTCTGGAGTTAGTCCTGATTAGTCCTGATCTTCACCTGTAAGAGCAACAAAACCTGTAAAGGGGGAAAATCTAGTGCCACAAAAGAGCTGAATGGAAACAGATAAAATCAACGCCAGAGTTATTCTTGGTTCTCTGGTTAAGACCTCAAATCCAGGCTCTGAACGTGACCCTCGTCAGGTGAGCCAGGTGCAGGCTAAATTCCTCTCCCTCCTCCCCCCTCCTTCCTCTTCTCCCATCACTCTATTCTAAGTGTTCTGGCTCAAACCCCAGACAGGCTGAGAGACTGAGATATCAACCCGTTTTTACATCCACATGTGGGTCAGTGGAACTTTGGCAGAGCAGAAGAGCTGCACGCCACCGTGAAGATAAAAACACATGCACGTTATGGCTGACGAGAATATCTCTGCAGGGTTGGAATGAGGATTACTGTCAGTGTAACAGCAGCACTGAGTTTTTAATAAACACTGTACTTGCTACTTGATACAGTTGCTGATATGTATGTGGTCCAGACATCATCAGTGAATAATGAGGCAGGATGGGATTTGATCTGCCTCATATCACATTCAACTTGTTCATTTCAGTTTCAGTCCCGTAAGAGCCTCACAGCTGATTTTAGACTGTGTATGTTTCTCCCCACAGAGTCAGGATGAGCGCAGAGTCAACGCACAGATGCAGGTAAGAAGAAGGTTCAGTCATCACTGTGTGAGTGAGAGCTCTGTTTGTCATGCAGGCGCGGTTCAGTGTGTGTTGGACTCTCACAGCGACACATTTACTGATTGTCTGCTTGTTTTTGTTGGTGATCAGTTCACTACGACTCACTCACAGGGACGTAGCTCCACCTAGTGTCGCCTAACCTGCACTGCACACACAGTATGAGTGAGGCAGTATTTTACATAACTACGAACATATCAGAGTTTTTTTTGTTGTTTTTTTGTTTTTTTACTTTTATTTGTAATTTGGTGTTTCCCTAATTTGGCACTGCTGCTTTTATTTTCCTATCATAATTATTATTATTATTTTTATTATTATTTTCCTATTATTATTTCCTATTTCCCATTTTCCCTAATTTTCCTTTTAGGGGGGAAATGGGGGGGAAACATAATCCTCAGGCCATTACAATGTTTGGTGATTTTCATACTTATTTTTCATAAAGTACAATTTAATGTCATTGCAAACAGAGAGTCTGGTAATTCAGCTTGCTAAGCTAAATTAAGTATTAACCACAGCACATTACCTTCTAATAGAGTCGCTCCCCTCTCTGTCTTATTCCCTGGCCTACAGGCCTACACTGTCTTCAGCTGCTGACTTGTACATACATATGAATCAACAGACCTGGTCTCAGCCACTTTTCCACAGTAACCAGAAGGATGCATTTAATCATTTGTCCCATCAGCACAGCGGCTGTCCTGCCCTCTCATTACCCCCGCGTCTGATGTGTTGCTCCTTCTAATATAAGGTCAGCGATCAGAGACTCGGGGTCAGTGCTCAGTCAGCTCACATGTACAGTACAGTCCTGCTAATTTAGCCTCAGTTCCCTCACTGACGCCAGTTACAATTATAATCAGCTCTCTGTCTGCCGGCTGCTCCACACAGACTCGTTTCATGGGACGGCTGCAGCCTCCACAGAGTAGATCAGTTGTTTACTTGGCAAAGCAACAAGTGAGACATTTAAGGGGGGGGGGGGTATCAGTGGAGACACCTCTTCTGTCTACGTCCACATCAATCCCCCCGCTGTCACACTCTGGTATTTCTGCCACTTTGAGGAAAGTAAACATTGGGTGCAGTCTGTCAGCAGTGTTTGGCACTTCATCTCTGATTAGGATTAATTGATTTTTGATTGCGTGCTTCATTCCAGCCGATCAGTGTTTTGCTATCGTGTCTCCAGGGGCTTGTAGGGGGTGACGAATGTGGACACAGTCCGGGTCCACACACACACACACACACACACACACACACACAGATAGACAGAGAGAGGAAAACAAATCACATATGAGACCTTTCATGTCAACAACACACCCAGCCTGCTGCGATAATAAAAGATGGATGAACACCAGTGTATCTGTGAGTCTGTGGGAAAAAGCTCCAGAGAGTGTCTGTTGGAAGTGACATCAGCTTTTTAAGAGCACAGTCCTGCTGCTGCTCGACGAGGGCGACGTGTGATTCACTGACACTAATTCCAGGGAAATGAGAGCCTGCTCCCCTCCCACCCCCCTCCTCTGTGTGACATGCATGCGAGGGCTGCACGGGGCCCCAGGGCCCCTGGGAAAGGCATGAACTCATTCCACGCTGACAATTTAGAGAATTTAATGAACCTGATGGAAAACACTCAGAACTGTTTTTTTTCCTGTAGTTCACACCCTGTACACAGACAAAGAGAGTTACACTGACACAAAGCAGCTTCACGGAAATAGAGAGATTGTTATATTTTGAATTTAACCAGTCCTCACAAAATGTTTTGACACTAAGGAAAGATTAATCAGCTGTTTCTGCCCACTGAATATCAGCAATTTGATGAGAATTAAGCAGACACAATATACATTACAGGTACATATATACAGTATATACAGTACACACCTGTGACCAACAAGTATCCAATGCAAATGTACAAAACAAATTAAATTAGAAAAAAGAAAAGAAAAGAAAAAAGAAAAAAAGGTTTCATTCAATTAAATCTAGGGATGATAAAAGTTGTTTTAAAAAAAAAACCTTATTAAACTGATCATTTTGAAACTGATTTTCAGACCTAATTTGTGTCTTAAAGTCACAACCCATGTGGCAAATGTAAATGTAGATACTAATAATAACAACTTTATTTATATAGCACTTTTCAAAACAGAGTTGCAAAGTGCTGTGCATACCCAAAAACAAAACAAAGCAATAAAAGACACAGATAAGAGAGGCAATTAGGAAGACAAGTATAACAGGGACAATTACAAATACGCGTGTTAAAACGATTAAATCAATAAAAGAAACAAAAGAAAATAAAAGTAAAAGTAAAAACCAAAGATAAAAGCATTGAAATCAAGAATTAAACGCTGCTTACAAGTATGTTTAGTAAATTGGGGCAACGACTCAGCAGCTCCACCGACAAACCTGCTGTCACTCCCAAAATGACTGATGGGTCCTTTAATTTGTTAAGTTCAGAATGATTTTGTTTGTTTTCATAGAAAATAGTCAGTGAGTGACCTGTCAAAGGGCAGGGCTCAGAGACCCTCCTATTCCCAGTAAAATGGTTCAGTCGAGGCGACTGCAAGAGGTCTCACTCCTACAGTGATATCAGCAACCGGAAATTTAAATCTAAAAATTATCTTTATTTAAAAAAATTAAAAAAAAAAGATTAGAAACCTGAGCGTGTTCTCAATAAAGTTCCACAGTAGTTTACAAGATGGGCATCACCCACTGTTAAATGTCCAATGACAACATGTTCACGTCACGCTTTAGTTTCAACTACAAATATTAAGACCTCATAAATATAAGACCTCATGGGTCATAATGAACCATAATAGAAATAAGACTACATTTGGCATCCATATATTCTGTGTGTTTCATACACTTTTGTCCTCTTTTAAGGATTGCTGATTTCAATGAATCATTGGGATAATTAATAAGAAAGTTAATAACACTTTTACACACTTATGGTGACTTAAATGATCAAACCTATTAGACCGTTTTTATGGTTTTAGACACATGATATTTGCTGCTTGAGCTGCTTTCAGTGGATCCTTGTAGTCCAATCACTTGGAGTTAAAAGTTAAAACTGCACTATTGTGGGAGTGAGGCATCTTCTCGCACGTAGAGGATCTTGGTTTCTGTCAACGTTGCCTCGTTGTCTGAAAGCGGGTGGACGTCTGACAGCCTCTCCCTCCATCCTCCGCTGGTGAAGCCGCCGCCGGTGGACAGAGACCGGGGCGGAGACACGGACACATTCCGGTGAATCTACAAACATCCGAACCGTCGACGAGTAAAAAGCGGCTGTTGTGTTTTTTTCCATGTTCGTGTCGGATTGTAACGGGGGAGCAGCAGCTGCAGCGGGGAGATGCTGTCATGTAAATAGACGTCATTGATTTAAAAGCCTGGAAGTAAAGCGGTGACATCAGCTGCTGATCGTTTCTGCACCGGAATCACTGAAGACAAAAACGACTGGGATTTTTTTTTTTAAAAAACAAAAACGGGATCGAACTGGCAACACATGCCCACAGTGTTACCACCAAGGAAGTGAAAATGTAACCCGTGACAGAGAGATCCTCTCACATCCGCTCTGCGGGGAAATCTGTTTCACTGCTGATCGCGATGAAATGTCAGTGTGAACCGACGAGATTTGCTTCTTCATCTGATCTCCATCATCAACTGACCCAGTTTTACTTCTTCTGATCAAAGCTGAATATTCTCTGCAGTGATTCATTGCATCATCAAATCTCACTTTATGCCCAGATATCAGTTTAAGGCAATTTAATTAAAGCCTCCAAAATGTGCAGCAGAAATAAACGTGCATATCTTAAACGTTTAATTTGAATTTAACCTCAAATTTAAGATTAAAGCATCACTGTGCAAAACCTGTAATGACAAGGAACTGCGAACTGTTGGACTACACCTGTGCAAAAATCCAACCAAAGAAATCACCGCTTTAAAGTTACTCTGACCAGCTGTGATTTCATCCTCCAGCCTAAAGAAACTCACACCTCTTACATGCTACCAAAGACTTTTAAAGCGCCCCTGTGTCACTGAGAGATACTCTGCTACCACGTGCTGTTGTGATGCTGGACGTGGTGAAGATGAAGGAGGCCTGCAGGATCTGCGCCCGCGAGCTCTGCGGCAACCAACGCCGATGGATTTTCCACCCGGCGGCCAAGCTCAACCTGCAGGTGCTGCTGTCCCACGCTCTGGGCCACGAGCTGACCCGGGACGGCCGCGGGGAGTTCGCCTGCTCCAAGTGCACCTTTATGCTGGACCGCATGTACCGCTTCGACACGGTGATCGCCCGAGTGGAGGCCCTGTCTCTGGAGCGCCTCCACAAGCTGCTGCTAGAGAAAGATCGGCTGAGGCAGTGCATCGGAGGCCTGTACCGGAAGAACAATGCAGAGGATGGGAACGCGGCTCCGGCCGGGTCCAGTGTGGAGGTTGTTGGGACAGACGTGGGGTCTGAAGACTCCCCTGTGGTGGATCTGTCAGCCCTGCAGGATGTGAGATACTCTGATATGATCCAGGATGATCTGACTTACTCTGTGTATGAATCATGGGCTGATAAGGAAGACCCCGCCCTGGACCAGCACCACCAACACCACCAACACCACCAACACCACCATGTCCACCACTGCCCAGGAGGAGACTCCCTTTCTGGCCAGAAGCCAAGGAGGTGCAGGGGTTGTGCGGCCCTCCGTGTAGCAGATTCTGACTACGAGGCGGTGTGTAAGGTGCCTCGCAGGGTTGGGCGAAGGAGCACGTCCTGCGGCCCGTCTACTCGCTACTCAGCCAGTGCTCAGGGGGTGGAGGACCCCACCAGAGCCTCTGGAGGGTCTGAAGCTACAACCATTGCCTTTGAGTCCCCTTCAGCTGATTTGGACACTGATAAGACCATGTGTGACCAGACGAGTCCCAGCCCAGCGTCTTCTGTAGAATCTCTGGACACCGCCGTGGACATGAGTTGTCCTCCTGCAAATCACAAAGAGAGGGAAGAAACTGAACCAGAGAAAGATCCAGAGGATGCTCCAGTGAGAAGGGAAACTCCATGGGACAAACCCCCAAGCGAGATCTCCCTCTCTGGGGTTGAGATGATGCTGAGCCTCCTGAGGGGCTGGGAGTACCGGCCAGTGAAGCCTCGAAGGGGCAGCAAACTCCCAGTTCTGGTCAAAGCCAAGCTGGAACAAGGCCTTTCGCTGGCCCTGTCCATCCCGCTGAGGTCACCCAGTGGGGGGGCAGCAGACATTGAACTGTACCACCCCCACCAGCCTATACCGGAGGTGGTGACCCCGTGTCCACAGCAGGACCTGCAGGTGGAGCTGGCAGAGATGGAGGAGCAGTGGCTGGATGATTATGTTCAGTGCAGGCCTTTCCGCTTCCAGCAGGTAGTTGACCAGCCGCAGTGCAGCTGCGGTCGTGCTGCTCAGACTGTAGAAACAGCTGTAAATACCAAGTCTGAGGAAACTTAACGATGTCATTGGGGCTAACCTCAGTTTAAGACTAAAGATTTTAACAGAAACTCTGCATTACAAACCTGAGGTGTGGAGGCTGAAAGATGTGTTTTTTAACCAGAACACAAAAAAAGGGGAAAAACGGGTGAAGAAAAATTAATCAGGCAAAAATTGTTATATTGCTATATAAATCTAAATTACAGTGCAAATAACCTGTAGTAATTCTTGATGATTTAAAGTGACACTGATCTTAACTCGTTATGACGTTATCAGAAGCAACACAAAGGCACAAATTTCACATTTACAGCACAGCAGAATCTGACGTAGGCTCAGTCCACACCACAACCACTTCTTAAGAAGGTCGACCAACTGATTCCCTGCTTGTGTGCGTCTGCCGTCCAGACTCGAAGCAGTTCAAACCTCCCTGGATTTTCTGTCTTACTCATCTCCTTCACCGCTGACAAAGCTGAACACACTCAGCCTAGCGTCTTGATTACCCTCTCGAGGGGGGGGGGCATAAATACCCTTCCTCATTGGTATCCTAGCAACGCTTCCGTTTCCATGGGAACAGTCTCCAAGCGCTGCAGCGGTCAGCCCCTCGTGTGAAGGCTCTGCCCTGAGTCTGATCCAGCTTCATAACTAGTCTATTGTTATGTTAATGATTAGTTTGAATGTGGCTGACTGTGCCAGGAGCGGAGCTCGGCTCTGTCACAGTCTATTACAAGGAAATATACCAGCATGTACAATGGACCTCTCACTGGTATGAAAGTTACACTCATGCCATTCATACTCTGAGAAAGACTCAACAGTGTTTAAAAGCAGATTCTTGACTTTTCTCTGACTGCTGACCCGAGGTCTGTTTCGTGATTTGGCAACAGTAGAAAATTAGTGTGTGTAATTAGTCTGCACTGTGGCAAGGCAATTTGTTTGTATAGCACATTATCATACACAGGTCATAAATGTGCTTGAAAGAAAATAAAAGACGCATAAAAATAGAGTTTAGAAACATAATAAGAAAACTACGGTGGCCCTGAGAGCTCAACGCACTGCAGAAAAAACACATGCAAAGAGAGTGATGAACCTGGCTGGGACGCATTTGTTGTTCAATGCTTTTAACTTCAAAAGTCTCAATTAAGCATTGAACAACAAGTGAGTCCCAGCCAGGTTCATCAGAGAGAGAGAGAGAGACGGCTGCTGCAGTTAGACTACGCCTTCATGGTACGCGCTCTACCAGGTGTTAAGTTGCAGTGCGCTGAGCTCTCCGGGCCACCGTAGAAAACGATATGAAAACACTGATTATAAAACAGATTATATCTAATTAAAGTGTGATGACAGGTTAATTGCATGTCATCTCCTGCTCATCTACTGCTTGAGCTCACGTTAAGTTCATACTACAGTGGTCGACATCAACACTATAAAACACAACAAGTTGTATCTGCATGAATGTAGAGTTTTAGTTTTAGTTTATTTATTTATTTGATAGAGACAATGCAACATAGTTTCAAAACAGGGCGTGAAACTAATGTGTTGCACAAAGAGTTTATAGCTGTTGCTAATTCTCGACTCCTGTCCCTGGTTGGGCTTTTACCTGTATAATGTAATTAAAACAGACAACAGCAAAAACATAATATAATATCCTACAATTAGCTACAAATATACAGATGTACAGTCTAAAAAGAGACAACAACAGCACAACGAGCTACAAACAGTCAATTAACAATATGTAGTTACCTAGAAATGAGTGCAGCTCTGCTTTGCTTTCAGCAGCAGTTAACCTTTGTTGCAAAGCAGGTTATATCTGGAGTTAATCTGATTTCAGTCGATGATGTTCCAGAGTCGACAGGACTTTATGGAGGAAGCTGATATCCAAGCTGTCCAAATTTAGTTTCACCATTCGTTGCCATTCACCACGCTCCTAGTTACTCGGTTACTGTCTTGTCTATGGATATATCTGGAGAGAGACTCTGGGGCTGAACTATTGATACATTCATAAAGTAATTTGAGAAAGCAAAGATGAATAAAGCTCTCAAAACTAATTAGATTGTATCTTTTCAGGACGTGACGGTGATGTGATGCCATCGGACAGGCTTTTTGTCCATTTGCTCTTGATTGATTTTACAGGCCCCACCGTTTTTATTAATGATGTCCTTGAAAGGCTGTAAATTCTGAGCAAGGAAACTAATGACAGGGAAAAGACTGTTCCGCTGGTGCACGTCCAGACCAGTCCTCCAGATAAGCACACACTCCAACAAATGGGGAGAATCAAATTTCCAGTAATGCATGAATATTTCCTCGGGTAGTTTTCTCAAGGGAAATCATCTCAAATCAACAACTGCTTTCTATGCTGTGTAAAGTGGCCGAACTCATCTCCTGATTTCCTCTTAAAAACCCAAATACATGAGCTGGAATTACTAAGTTAAAAACTTTTTCTATTTCCTTATAATTAGCGCTAAATTGCCCAGAACCTTTCAGGACACTAACGAGGGGATTATTTGGAAGTTATGGGATCCATAAAATAAAACATTAGCTCTTATTTCTTTTATACGTCTCCTTCGCTGCTCGTTAATTTGACCCTCTGAGGTTCTGGGATCGCGGCTGAAACAGCTGTAGAAGAGGCTGCACATTCGACTAATAACGTCCCATAGGGCCAGACTTACATCATGTCGTTACACGGGTCCCATAAAAACAAAAACAAGGAAGTCAACAGCACGCTGCCGTGGCAACAGCCGCTTCCCCAGGAAGTCATCCAACAGTGAGCTGACATCACTTTCCACTTTCACACAATCGTCCACACAGACAGCTGCGAGGACGACACACTGTGTATCTGTGTATCTGCAGCTGCAACTGTAAACCACTGATTAATCCGCCAACTGTTGTTTCGATTAGTCATTTCATTGTTTTGGCTTTTTGATCAAAATTTTTCCAAACTTTTATTTAAGGATTTTGCCAAAACCCCTGTATAATTTACCTGCACTGACATGACGCGACCCCTCCTGTGTGTTGCAGCGGCTGATTGACGAGCAGCAGGGTCAGCTGAGTCACTATGAGAGTGCTGCAGGCCAGTGTGTCGGTGAACTGCAGAAGGCCCAGGACCAGGTCCGCTCGCTGCAGGCCAAGATCCGAGAGAGTGAGACCAGGAACCAGGTACAAACACATCAGCCCCCCCCCCTTCCACCCACAGTCTTAAACGTCATCCATCTGCATCTTTTGAATCAAAGCAGAACAATTGAATCCAGATTTAGTGTGTCAAGTGTGTGTTTCAAGTGTGTTTGTGTATGTGTGTGTGTGTGTGTGTGTGTGTGTGTGTAGAAGCTGCAGGAGCACCTCGGTGAGATGGAGCTGGAACTGCGGTCGACCCGAGAGGAAGCCCAGCGGCAGGAGCGAAACATCCAGAACATCAGTGATAACGTCAGCTCCAAGGAGGCAGAGGTAGAGAGGGGTGGATGGATGGATGGGTTGATAAGGAGATAAGAGAGGAGGGGCGGATAAAGGAGGTCAAGGAGGAACCAGAGACAGGAAGGAATAAATTTAGACATGGGATGAAAAGATCGAACACAGCAGGGAACGGAAGGAAACTGGAGGAGGACTGAAATCTGAAAATTAAAAGGATGCACAGTTTCAGACTTGAACAGTGGTGTGTGTGTGTGTGTGTGTGTGTGTGTGTGTGTGTGTGTGTGCGCGCGCAGGCTTCAGAGCTGTACAGTGTGATTGAGGAGCAGAACAAGATGCTGTGTTCGCTCAAAGAGCTCGCCAACCGCAACCAGCTGCAGCAGCTGCAGGTTTGTCCTCCACAACTGACAAGGTCTGACTCCTAAGTGGAGCTCTCTCACATCGCTCACAACTTGATTTCTCTGTCCTCTCCTCTTCCTCCCTCTCGGGGGGTTCGTCCCGCAGGTGTCAGGGGCGGAGAGTCTTCGAGGTCAGGGTGAAGTTCTGGCTCTGCAGGCCTCTCTCTTCCAGGCTCAGCTGGAGCTGCAGGCCGGCCAGCGGGCGCAGCGGCAGGCGGCCAGAGCGCAGGAGGACCTGAGCCGCGCCCTGCAGAGGCTGGAGAACGATCTGCAGGGGGCGCTGCAGCACAGGAGGGAGACGGAGAGGCACAACCAGGTGAGAGAAGCAAAGGATCGCCATCTCTCCGCTCGGCTCTTCGTACCTCTATGCTGACGTGTATGTGATGTTGGTGTGTGTTTGTGTGTGACGTTCAGGAGCTGCAGCTGGCTCTGGAGAACGCTCGATCGGCCATGCAAGAGAGAGAGGAGCAGCTGAGAATGGATGAGGAAGAGAAAGAGAGGGAGAAGGAGGAGAGAGAGAAGACCATCAGGGAGCTGAAGACGTCGCTGCAGACCAAAGAACAGCTGGTGGAGGTCAGACTCACTCCAACACACCGCGTACAGTAAACACAGATCTACACCAAACATCTATTAGTTTTGTCACATCACAGGCACACAAACCACAAATCCAAACATGCTGCAAACATAGCTGAGAGTGGAGCAAGCTGCAGTTCCTCTAATCACCTCTAGATGCTCCGAGAAAACTCAACTCAGACTCACTTTGAGATCCCTGCTCCTCGTGTCAGCCTGTCTCATTTAGCCGAGTAAATCTGGATTTTTCTGTCGTCCAATCAGGACTACTGTGAGCTGCTGGAGGATCCGAAGGAGAAGAGAGACTCTCTGCTTCAGAAACTCCGCCAGCGCATCAAGGAGCGAGACCGAGCTCTGGAGGTAAAACAAACACACGCGCCCACGGACACTTCAGCTGTTGTTCAGTAACGTATATTGATGAACATTTTACTTTTATTGTGTTGAATAATAATGTTTTTTGTTTTTTTTTGCCACACTTTGTTGACCTGATAGCTGAGATTGATTACCAGCCGTCCGAACCAAAACTGTGATGATTGACACTTTTTTTTTGGTCGTTCTGCAGCGAGCGGTGGATGAAAAGTTCCGCTGTGTGGAGGAGAAAGAGGGGGAGACTCGTCGGCTTCAGCTGCTGCTCAGAGAGAAGGAGAGAGACCTGGAGAGGCAGCGCTGCGTCCTGGCCAACAACGAGGAGACCATCACTGTAAGAGCACACGCACACACACACACACACACACACACACACACACACTAATATATTATGACTGATAATACAACCAATTAACCTCCTAGATCTGTTGACTGCTCCTAACACTCACTCTGTGTGTGTGTGTGTGTGTGTGTGTGTGTGTGTGTGTGTGTGTGTGTTTGTGTGTGTGTGTGTGTCAGAGCCTGGAGGTGCTGGTGCGAGGGAAAGCTCTGGAGCTGGAGCAGGTGGGCGACGCCTGGAAGAACATTCAGCGTCAGCAGCAGGAGAGCGAGGAGAGGCAGAGCCGCGTGCTGAGAGAGAGGGACGCCATCATCAGCCAGCTGCAGGCGGCGCTGTACACTCGCTCACAGGAGGCACAGGTACAGAGGGGGCGGGAACAAACGGGAAGTACGTTAACTAAAACATTAATATCAGTTATAAGTTAATAATATCATCAGCCAGTGATGTGGGAGTATATCTCTGCACGTTTCTTCTTCTTCTCTCGGCTGCAGGATCTGCGCTGCTCCCTGCTGGCTCAGATCCAGACAGCTCCCAGCGACGTCCTGGAGGAGCTGAAAATCCGCCTCCAGCTCAAAGACCGCCTCTTCCAGGAAGTGCTCGCCGACCGGACCCGTCAGTCCCAGGAGCACCAGGACCAGGTCCAGGGTCTGCTCACAGCCATCAGCTCCAGGGACCAGTACATTCAGGTAGAGCAGAGGAGCTCAGTACAAACACTTAGACTCAGTAAAATAGTCACATATAGAAGAAATGACGATACTCTCCCACCAGGACTCTGCGGGCCGCCTCAGTGAGGTGATGACCGAGCAGACGTCCAGGCTCCAGGAGCTCCGCAGACAGCTGAGCTCTGGTCTCGGATCTAAGATCGACTCTGGAACAGACTCGGCCGTGGAGCTCCAGGCGGTGCAGGAGGAGCTGCGTCTGGCCCTGAGGAGGGAGAAGGAGAACCAGGAGCTGAGCAGGAGTCAGGCCGCCAGGCTGGACTCCCTGAGCAGGACGCTGCATGTGAAGGAGGAGCTCATCAGGGTCAGTGAGAGAGAGGGATCACCTACACTACAGTATAATGGCCAACATTGATAAGTCCAGACTCATGTCCCTGTGTGTGTGTCTGTGTGTGCGTGTTCCTGTGTACTACAGGACTTCCAGAGGCAGATGGTGGATCCTTCAGGCCTCCCACTGGTCGAGCGACTGACCCAGGAGGTTCAGGAGCTTAGGGAGAGCCTGGTCCAGCAGGAAGGTCTCCCAGCCAGAGGCCCCATCCTGGGCCGCGACAGGCCCAACAGCAGGCAGCCTGAGTTTGGAGGTGGGCATCAGAGAAGCATGGGACAGTATCTGTAACAGCGACTCCCCCAGCAGCCAGGAGCGGCGACTGTGCTGTGGGGGGGGGGTCCGGGTGGAGTGACTCACTGTGTTGGTGGTCTTTGAGCTAATTTACCATAAGTTTAACCCATGGGACTTTGTGGTGAAAATACTAACACTCAACGTTTTTTATTGTAACCAGTGGTGGAAGTGACGTTTGTCTTCTAAACTCTTCTCAAGATTATGCTTCTTAACACTGATGAAAGAAATGTGTGCTTCATTAATGAGACAGTCAGTTTTCATGAGATTATTCGACTCTTCTATACAGGACGGGAGCGGGATTTATTCTTTTATCTGGGCTGCCCTACGGTTCAATCTCCTCTCAGCCTTGACAAACTTAGAAGCACAAAGTCTCACATTTTATCTGTGCAAACTATTTTAGGATCCCAACATCATCACTGACATATTTTCTAACAGGAGTGCTGATGAGTAAAAGAAATTCTAAAAAAAAAAAAAAAAAAAAAGTAAATTGGTTTGGTATAATTCAGATTTTTTGATAATAAACTCTAAAGAGGCACTTTGCAGAAGAGACCAGGATCATGACTGTAATCAAAGGATAAGGCTTGTTGAGGGGTTCAGCCTTGAAGGAAGCATCAACCTACAACAACAACAACAACAACAACGTGATGGAGGCGCTAAAATGATAATAGAATAAAAAGTACACACAAAAAAATGAAATATTAATAATTCATTTCTTGATATCAATCAAAATGCAATTAGTTAAACTGGATTTTAGTCTGAAAAGTGAAGAATTAGTTTTGTTTTTTCATTAATTTTGAAAATTAACATTTTCAGTCATTTCTTGTTCAGCTCCTCAGTCCGGGCGTCGTCCTGAGTGACGGTCGGTTTAACCAGGAAGTGGCTGAAAATATTTTATTGAATAGCCTTGTTAATGTCTCAGTTCAGTTATTGTGACTTTGCACAATTTATGTTTTATATTTTGTCTTAAGGTCTATTTTGTATTATCAGTCATAATATATTAGTGTGTGTGTGTGTGTGGGTGTGTGTGTGTGTATGTGGGTGTGTATGTGGGTGTGGGTGCCTCTGCATGATCAGCAACATGAATGAGCCTGTTTCTGAACGCTGTAAAATGTTTGGCAGTTGAACGCAGCACACCTTTTTGTTTTACTGACCGATATGAAAATAGAAGCAGAGTCCACCTTGTTTTTATTGTTTTGATGCTGTGTACCTTGTTTACAGCTCGCATGTTTCAAATGTACATTTGCTTCTGTGACTTTATGAGACTCTGTGCAATTCACCAACCATCAGTTCCGTTATTCTGTGGTTCAATATTAATGAATATTAATACAATATAAAAGTCAATAGTCACACTGGAGCACAGTAAGTATGAATGTTTTTTCTTCTTCTTCCCATAAAACAGAAGAATGTAAAAAAAGGAAAAAAAAGTTTGTGTCTGCCTGAGAGGTTTTACCAACATTAAAACAAAGTTCATCCACATTTGTTGCTTTGCAGAGTACAGTACACTAAATAAACATGTAGCATCCTGCATGTATGATTTTAGGAGGGTTTCATGGTTCGTACAGTTGAAATAACTGTTTACTTGTATATTTTCACACTGCCGCCAAGTTGTTTTATTACTGTCCCCCCTCTATAGTGACGTCTTTATGGAAAATCTTTCTCCACTCCATGAATGAACACATATATTTACAGGATCAAGTCACTGAAAACAAACTCTTAACATAATTAGTGTACACTCAGAGAGCACAGACTTCCATGGAAACCAGTGTCAAACAACATAAACTAAACTTCAGAGAGAAAAATACAAACTCTGAGTGAATGATCCAGATCTGCCCCAAAATTGAATGGGCTCTTCCCTGGTCCATGACCCACCCCTCCACCATGTTCAGTGCAAATCGGTTCAGTAGTGTTTTTTATAATCCTGCAGACAAACAAACAAACAGACAGACAGACAGACAGAGGGGAAAACACAACCCTTCTCTCCTCGCCATGTGGATGTGTGTCTGACTGAAGCACCAAAACTACACAATTATGACATGACATACTTCACACTTCCCTCATGAGGTTATTTTTCAGTCTGCAGATTTACCAGAGCCAGAATGTTAGAGACAAGACGTTTTACTGGTCTCCTTAAGACTCGCATAATATTTATTCATTTAACATCGACCTTTAATTCATTATATTTGGTCTACATATGGTTACATATGGTCTGAATGGACAAAATTCTCCACACTGGTAGTAATATAATTCTGGTAAAGAAACATTAAATCCCCTTGTTTTATTCTAATTTATTTATTTATTGCCTAAAACAGTCACATATAAAATAAATATTCTGAAGAATATTTAAAAAACATATTTTTTTCTGTAACTGTAGAAAGAAAACATCTCCCAAAACTCACAGAGACAACCACATGAGGGTCACATGATTCAATAAAACAAAGTATGGATGTAGAAATTTATAAATGGGACACCTGTGATGCGAGTGAGAGGCAGCCGTTAATTCATTTCATCACATTTTCACTTTAAATCACGAAAAGTCAAGGCCAGGATTTACCTCACCATGGTTACCCATAATCCTGTTCTGGTTAAAGTCCTGGATGAGCCACCATTTTGTCCATAAAACCTTTTTATTGGCTTCATATCTTGGATTAAATCCCAGCCATGAATCGGTGTGTAAGAACGTGTAAATCGCTCGACACCGATCACAGAGTGTCAGTTCATTGTGTTGCAGGTTAAATTAGGTCACAGCGCAGTAATTAAACTGGGTGGTTAATAGATGCTAATAGATGCTGTTAATATGTCCATACAGTCAAACTCGTGTGGTCTAAAGATCAGCAGTGTAGCAGATGTTGTGTTAAAAATGACCAACATCATCATGAAAGTGAAGGATGTCAGTAAATCAGCTGGACCGTCTTGAGCAGCTGTTTCAGAGACAACCAGATGTTTTCTCAGTGACTCTCTGCTGACGGCTGCTGAACTGCACAAGGTCAAGAGTTGAACAGAAAACTGAACAGAAACGTAGAAGAATTTGTTCTAAGGTGAAAGTTCTTACTTTTTTCTTCCTTCTTCTTGTAGAACTGAGCACAGAGGAGGAAGACGAGGCCGACGATGAAGATCTCAACAGCGAGTACACAGAGAGTATCGATGAAGAGGAGACGACCACCCAGGTATAAACACAACTCACCTGAACATCTGGATAAGATCTGTTTGTTTCAGCCTGTTTGTACTGTGTTTGTGGTTTCCATAGGCGACATGTAAAATACTGAAGCAACATTATGTACAAGAATCTTTACCACTGTGCAGCTTTAAAAAAGAAAAAAAATCTTTGAATATAAATCTTGTCACCATTAGTTTAAGTTTGAAAAAATAAGACAATAAGACACTACAACAACTGTCTTTCTGCCAGCGTTCGTTTTTAAATGTTAACTTAAATGCTGTCCTTACCTCATAATACAGTAGTATCTGCTGTGTGGTACTTTTTCTGTTATGTAACAATTTGTTGTGCTTTTACTCTGAAATGTCTGTGTTGGGGAACAGCGTCTTTTAGAAATTGGTCTTTTATGTATGTAATAGTTCATACACATTATAGTGGGTTAGTTATTGTGAGTCATTATTTGCATGACAATAAAAGAACAATGAAAGACGAAACAACGAAAAGAGTAACCAGAATTAAAAATAAATAAATAAAATGAAAAATATCATAATATATACATATATAGTGACTGCTGTGTGCAGCTCAGGTCCATTTACACAAGCTCATATAAATCCATGAAAAACAAAAGCATTCAGTAACATAGCTGTGATTTTTCTCTGCTTGTATATCAAGTAAAAACTTTGACTGTGTGTCTGACCAGGGTTCTGCAGGTCCAGGAAAGGCTCTATCGCAGGACCTGCTGTTTGAAGGCCAGGGGCTGATGGAGGTCAAACAGCTGGTGGAGCAGAAGAGGGCAGTGGAGAGAGAGCTGGGAGAGCTGAAGGCTCAGCTGGAGAAGGCCGGCTTCTCCTCGCTCTCGCAGATGAGGTAAAAAAAAAAAACAAAGAAAAGATTTATTTATAGGACAAGGCTGCTGATGTTCTGTAGATTTTTCTGATTGTCAACAATCAAAAATTAATTTTCTCTCAGTCTCACATACACACACACACACTCACACACACACACATACACACACACACGCACACACACACACACACACACACACACACACACACACACACACACACACACACACTCTGTCCTGCTGCCAGAAATACTTACTAGAGCACCAAATGT
>NW_019525437.1:5050537-5080388 GCF_002814215.2 Seriola lalandi dorsalis
CCCCTTAGTATTTATTTATCTATTTATACTCTAGTTCTTTTACCTATTATTTATTCCTCATCTATAGAAGTTTTCTTTATTATTGTTACTATTTTTATCTTCATTATTACCTTCCTCTGCCCACAGTTTATATTATGTTATTGTAATTGTGTATTATTCCTTTTACCTGCAGTAGTTTCCCTGGGTCTGTTATGTTATACTGCACAAATGACAAATAAAGTAGTAGGGAAGTCAAAAATGATTGAGAGACACACTAATTCATTGTTGGTTACGGTCTTTTCGTGGGGTTTGTCAACAGTAAGAAAAATCCAGAAGAATGTCTTTTCAACAGTTTGATGAAAACTTCATTTATATCCCTCCACCTCTCTCCGTTTTAAAGGAAAGCTCTGTTCAGCCTACAAGCAGCGAATGAAGACTTAAAGCATCAGCTGACTGAGGGTCTGCAGCCTGACGGTAAACAGAGTGATGACCAGAAAGTGTTGGGGGGCGAAGAGGAGGAGGATGAGGAGGAAGAGGAGCTGGATGTGACCATAGAAGGGGAAGAGGAAGAGGAGGAGGAAAGCTCGGAGATGTGGGAAGCCTGGGACAGTGAGGCGTCTCTGTCACAGACAAACATCCAAACCAGTGATGAGCAGAAGACCAGAGCCACCAGACCCGAGTCCCTGCACCTGCTCAACACCCCCTCACAGGTACAGCAAACGAAGGTGGCATTTTTGCTATTAAAGAGCTGTTAGACCATGAAACTGATGCTCCTTCATTTTTCATCACAATCTTTATTAATGGTCCTGTATCATGCAGGGTGATGACATGGACAGCGAGCTGCAGCAAGGCGCAGAGTCTTCTGAGAGGAGTGAGAGGACGGTCCGTCTGCAGCAGAAGAGCAAAGAGCTGAAGGAGAGGCTGATGGTGTCCGAGGCCACGGTGCAGGCTCAGGCCGAGCAGCTCAAAGACTACAGGGAGCTGCTCAGTGAGTGGACTGAAAGTTTTATATGTGGTGTTATTTCCTTTGAAAAATAAGCAAAATGAATATGTCAGTGATTTTAAAATGCCATATTTAAGTGGCGTCAACCGCAAACACTTCTTCTTCTGTGTCTCTGCAGCCGAGACGACGGTACAGCAGGACAGTAAGCAGATCCAGGTGGACCTGCAGGATCTGGGCTACGAGACCTGCGGCCGCAGCGAGAACGAGGCTGAGAGGGAAGACACCAGCAGCCCAGGTATTTCATAACTCTGAGAGCTCTTCAAAAACTAACTGAAACTAAACATTTCAATTTTTTGGTTGGGGTTAAAGTTAATAAATCAAATAATATCAATTTCTGGAAACAGCAACTTGTAGAGTTGTAATGGTGTCTTAGGAACACCAGAGGGCAGCAAAGCCAAGACTCACAGAAGCTCATTAACACATGTAGCTGTTTACATCCATGTTTTCCTCTAGACATGCTCTAGCCAAAATGCTGTAGTGTTTTATTTACTTATTGTTATTATTATTGTTTTATTTTCCAATATTATAACTATATATATATGTGTGTGTGTGTGTGTGTGTGTGTGTGTGTGTGTGTGTGTGTGTGTGTGTGTGTGTGTGTGTTATTACCCTGTTGTTGTATTTTGTAATAGCAGATCAAAAGCTCAAATATATATTTTCATTTGTAGTGTACAGCACATTTTTAAGTGAGCAGAACCTCGCTGATATAAATACTGTGAATAAAATATTAAAAACATTTCAGCACCACCAAAAATTTCATGATTTAAAAAAGTCATACACCTCCATAAAACAGTTTAAACAAAAACTAAACCTTCACGAAGGAGGAATTATTGTAGGTCTGTTGTATTACACTTCATTAGTGTCTGTGATAGTAAAGAAATCATGACTCAGACTTTTTACTGTATGTCCCTGACAGAGTTCGATGATCTGGAGATGTGTACATCTCTCGACTGTGGGTCCCAGTGGTGGCCTGCCACCGCCACCGGCACCAGCTCCAACTTCACTAAAACCACCACCCAGAGCTCCGGTTATGGAGACGAGGCGTCGTCTCTCCAGCGTCTTGTCGAGGACCTTCGCTCGCAGCTGTCCCGCTCTCAGGGAGTTATCCGAGGGCTGCAGAGCCGCCTCCGCTCCCTCTCCACCTCCAGCGACTACGGACCCTCTACACCTCGCAAGGTCAACTGGTCCTTCCAGGCCTCGCCCTCACAGAGCGGGACGGAGGATGATGAGGGCTGGCAGTCATCTGACGGAGGTCCACTGGCTTCGCCTCGTCACCCTCACCCAGACAAGGGCCTGCAGGAGCTGGTGTCACGTGTGGATGCTCTGGAGAACCAGCTGAGGAAAGGAGGCAAGAAGTCTGTGGACCAAGACGGAAAGTCTGCCACATGGCCCGGGTGAGTGACTTTTAATCCTCATATTTATTTAGAAAGTTGTTAGATATATAAATGAGCATGTTTCTATAGTTTCATTTAAAGTCAAGAAAAAGTGAAAACCGAAGTCGGTCTTTCACAGAAAGGAGGGATTATGAGCAACTTGAAGGCTTTTAATGTGAAACATCAGCAGGAAGTGATTATGAGTAGCCCAATATTGATTAACAAGTGAATGAAAGGTGGAAAATAAAATGAATTTATCAAAACAATATGTAAATATTGCGTTTTCATCAACAGTCATTTAGAACACGAGAGACATCTTATTGAAATATGATCAAATGTGCTTATAAAACAGAGGAATTAAGGAATAAAGGCCTGTCTCAAATGTTTCTCTTTTCGTTATAAGTGAATAACTTAATAACCACTTTTTTGAAATTTTACAGTATAAATGATATGACATAAATGAGCTAAAACATTTACAATTCCTAAATGAAGAAGAACTTCACAGCCCCTATCAGCCTCTCACTGACATGGTCCAGCCTGTACAGTGGATCTATTAATCACTGCAGGCATTAAACGTCCCGTCGCTCTCCGTCAGTGTCAGTCTGTGTTCATCAGGCGTATCCACAGATGTTTTTATGTAAACTCGGCTTCCCGACAGTCCGAGGGGATTAACTAACACGAGGTCGGGAACACGCTGTCCCATTTGCCATGTGCAACCAAACTGTAGCTACACTGCGGCTTTAGCACCGACATTGTGAAACTGAATCTGGACCTAAAACCAATCCAAAAAATGTGTCCTCTTCCAACAAGCGACTCCGCGTGGAGTCCTGAGCCCAGGGTTCAGAGATGAGGCAGCAACACCAGCTGGGCCTCACAGCTTATTGGTAATTCTACTGATTTTCAATTGTTGAGAAAATGGGACCAGTCATCCAGAAAAAATTACATTTTGGACATCTACTATCAAAAGGCGTTAGTCCTTTATTTTTCTGAGTATATTAAACCAGGTTGTATTGTCTTTTGGTTTTCTCACATCTGCATAATGCCTTGCAAATGTCCCAGTGTAAGTAAACAGGGTCTTTACAGGATCTGTAGGGTCTGTATAAGCAAAATGTTCCTGTGAATCGAACACAGCTTCTCGTCCTGAATTGTTGATGAAGGCAGGAAATTAAGAGAATAAATGTTCCACTTTCCTGGCTGAAGGAGGAGGTGAGACCGACTCAGTTTTGGGGTTATATGTGTTTTAAAACATCCAATAAAGCACCATTACAAAACTAGACCATCCACTAACTAAACTAGACATGAGAAAACTAAGAAAATGGGGTTGTTCATTGGAATAATTTACCATTTACCATTATATTAAAAAAAAACATGAATAAAGTTTTCATGTGTCATTTCACAGCTTGTCAGAGTCACTGTATATACAGTAACTGTCATTTCTCTTTTCCTCTCTTTGTAGTAAATTCGACACTCTGATCCAGGCTCAGGCCAGGGAGTTGTCTCACCTCCGTCAGCGGCTGAGAGAGGGTCGGGGCGTGTGCAACATCCTCACCCAGCACCTGGGAGACACCACCAAGGCCTTCGAGGAGCTGCTGAGAGCCAACGACATCGACTACTACATGGGCCAGAGCTTCAGGGACCAGCTGGCCCAGAGCAGCGCTCTGGCACAGAGAGTCAGCGCAAAGATCAGTGGACGTGAGTCAGCTGAAATTATTTATTTCATGACACGCTGTTACATGCAGCCAGTATATGGAGTCAATAGTCTGATTTATTTCAAGTGTAACTGAATATAAAACTAATGATATTATGACATCAGGAGATCATCCTGAAGATCCAGATGAGAAGACAGAGCTGCTCGCCATCCGGTCAGTGCTCATTCACTTATCTGTGTGTGTGTGTGTGTGTGTGTGTGTGTGTGTGTGTGTGTGTGTGTGGTCTGTGTTGAGTCTTGTATAACAGCAGGCTTGATGCTGGTCAATGGAAAGTATTGGTGTGTGTGACGCTGTTCCTCAGGGCGGAATAATTAGATGCTCACTCGATAATGAGTGAAGACCTCACTGGCTAATAAATGGCACAGCTAATTGGCTAATTAATGAGGGAGGAAAGTTCAGGGAGGCTGATCAGAAGCGGAAGGACACAGACAGGCCAGATGTCTCTCTGCATGTTCCTCTTTATAGATGTTTTGAGAGGATTGATAGAGAAGTAAATTTTAAACAAGTAAATTTGGTTAGCCAAGCTAGCAGTAGCTTGCCAAGAGCAAATCTAGCATGATTACTGCTAACTTACAACCACTGGCTATTTGAGTTGATGTTGTTTTCACAGACATTGTTATTTAATGACTTTTCATTGTTTAAAGATTAGATCAATTTCATCAAGAAATATTAAATAATTATTAAAAATGACAAAAGTGGCATTATCGTGATAGAGAAATTAGAGAGTAATTTATTCTGTAACTGTATTCACAGGATATTGAATCTGGTTTTCATGAATGTTCATGAGGTTGGTTTGCTTCCATATTTTATTAATTAGTTCCTCTTGTGATTGTTTTTACATTTGAAAAGTTAAAGCTAATTATTACATCTGTGTTGTGGTCTTCTCTACCAATCACCTTCATACAGTACAAACAGCCACGGCTCTAGAAAGGCTACAGAAAAGTATCCAAGTGATACCATTGGTTGCCTCTTTATGTTGTGTTTTCAAGTAGTTATTGTGAATGTTGCATTTTTGTCCTGCTCACCACAACATCTGTTTATAGTTTATCATCTTGGTGTCTGTGCTAGCGGTTTGCTTTATACATGTACCGTATAGATACTGTATGGCATTTACCGTTTCAATGCCCAACACCTAAACAATGGCCACAGAAAGGTCAGTCAATGTTGTATCTTTGTGCGCTCTGTCCCACATGCAGCCTTTTTTATTCTCTTTTTTTTTCAATTTTTTATTTATTATTTTTTATTCATCATTTTTCTTACACCCTGCGTCAAGTCTTGTTTCCCGCTGTTGGTCGCAGCTGGCTCGACGTCTGGCCCCTTCAGCGGTTTGTTAAGTTAAGGGAAGTTGCTCTGACTTATCACTGCATTGCGAAACCCCCAATAGTCCTTTGACATCACACCACTGCAGGGCAGAGCCACGATTTGGGCCACCCTCCCCACCACCACCACCACCCATTCATCCAAGCCGAAGGGTGCTGTGACCAGCAGGGCACAGCTGATGTTGGAGCGTGGACCGCAACTGTGCAGTTGATTGGTCAGCTAATTAGGCAGAGACATGATGAGGGGACACATGAGAGGGGAAAAAAAGGACAGCACAAGTGAGATCAGGGCAAAGTTATACAAGAGGAACAAAGGGGTCTAAAGCTGCTGTATGTCTTTGTGTATCACAGAATGAACAACATCTTATTTTATTGTTACACTAGTGGTGGAGCTAAAGAGGCAACACTAGAGAAAATGTCTTGTTGTCAAAAGCTCCAATAATCAATATTTTATTGTATTAATGAATCAAATCCCTATGTGTTGCTGTGTGTGGCTGCTGAATATGTGAAGTCAATGGTTAGCTAATATGTGGTTAGCCAACTTTGTAAGTAAGGGACAACTTTATGACAATATAATAATCAGTTTTCACGTCAGCCTCCAAGTGGCCAAAAAAAAAATCAATTTACAGTTTTAAAATGTAAGAAATATAGTTATGGGCAGATTATATTTCATAGTTATTTATCGTTAAAGGATAATCTGATCAAAATGACAAAAAGTCATATTTTCTCACTTAACCCTCAGAGTTTCAGTTTTATCCACTGAGGTTCTACCTCCTGAAAAACATTTAAGGTGACTGGAGTTTGATGCTGTATGTAATGCTCAAAACGGTGCAATTTTTTTGTCCCACTTTCTCTGAATAATCACACAAAGTGTTTGGTACACAGAATGTGTAAAACACAGCCTCTTCAGCCTCATTGATTAGAGAGTTTCATGAAGCTTAGAGGTAAACGTGACACAGGCTATGGCTTAAAGCACAGCTTGAGGCACTCGCCTCCTCTGGATGAGTGATGAACGTCCTGGATGTTTAGTCACATGTGACACAACACTTAATTCTGTTTCATAACACAGCTCTTTGATTTTCATACCTGACAGAGATGGAGAGACTGAAATGACTGCCTTAAAGGTGGAAAGAAGCAATAAATCTGTTGACAGGTGATTAACAGTCACTGTATACAAGCATATATCTTTTTTTAGTAAATGAGCTAAAACACTGGTTGTGGTCCTTTAACACCGACCACTGTTGTCGGGTCGAAAAAGGTGAGTGCTGGGTCAAACCCCAATAAACAAACAATGCAATGAGATAGAGAAACACAGAGGCAGACAGAGAGAGAGAGAGGGAGAGAGAGAGGCCTGCAGTAATCTAACATCATGTTGTTGTACCACAGATGGCCGACCAGATGTGAAGGAGAATTACCGAGTGTGGTTTCTGCGACAGCCATCTGATTTAGCCTGTCCCTCTGATTCTGGAGGGGGGAGGGAGGGTTGTAGCTTGTGCATTAACCTATACATTAACTTAATACACACTGAGACTGTGTGGCATATTGTATGTGTAAATACATAGATGTACAGACAGCCAAGTGGCGGTAATGCCTGACAAGGTGTCCTGATAGAAAAGACAAGTTGGCGGCAAATATGAGCTGATCAGGGTTTAATTATTGTAGGCAGTAATAAAGAGAACCTGTACACAACTTATAGAATCAGATATTCAGACCTCTATGTCTACAGAGTCAGCTGCTTGCCGTTGCCATCTTGGCAGTGTCTGCCCCCAACTCCCGTCTAATCCAAAAAAGGACGGTGGAGCATGTGCAGAGCTGAGACTTTGGTACGTCTCTGTTTAATAACTATGGCAAGCATACGCTCCTGTTAGCATCGTTAGCACAGCTAGGTGTCTTGCTCGTAGGCGAACCCAAGGCTAATTCATTTGCTGGCTAGTTAGCTGGTTAAGAAGCTAAGCTTACAAGCCAGGTGTGGTGAACACAGACACCGGTACCTGCTAATTAGTGCTAACATATATATGATACCAGAATTTCACTCACTTTAAAAAACAGGAGCACAGACTTCCTCATGTTCTGTTAGTCAATTAACCAACTCGTGATATTACACCACTAACGTTGCTGAGGTGACACCGAGCAGACAGCTAGGTACCAAGCCAACTGTGACAGCATCTTCCTGTCACTCACCCCATCAATTATGCAGAACTTTAATCCTTAATAAAATTTAAACAGGTAAATCATGTAAAAATGCACCTGCTGTACATTTTTCATGTCTCTAGCTATAGACACCAAAACAGTTTTTTTGTACCAGGCTGTAAACATGTTTATTTCTGCTGTAAAGCTGGACAGCACTGAATTAAACTAATTATCATTCATCAATTCAACCTTTATTTACACCAGGACAGAAGACACTGAGGAACAAGATCCATCTTTTACAAGTGTGATAAATTTGTACCATATAAACATCAACAACAACAACAAAAAAACTATTAGCTCACTGCACTGTGCTCTGCAGTCAATTATTCAATTACTGTCAGACATTGTGTAATGAGATGTGTTTAGCAAACTTAAAATATACTATCACTATCGATCAATGCTTTATTGATCCTCAGTGGGAAATTCGGTTAAGTCACAGTTGTTCCCTCAAGAATGGAAATGTAACAGCAAAGAATAGAAAATGGGAAATAAGATTATAAAGGTAATAAGATAATGATGATATATAAATTTAAAAAGGGGGGAAATAAAAAATGGGTAACTAAATGTCACTATGGTAAAATGGAATACGAATATCAGTGATGAGTGTATGTCCACATGTCTGTGTGCATTGTGAGTGTGACTGCACTGATGGCGTAACGCTGCTGAGGCTTTTGCTGGCTGCGTTGGGCTCGGCCATGTTGACATGGCCTCTAATCAGGTTAAGTTATTAAGACCTCGAATGGGGAGGGAAATAGGTCAGGAGCAGCTAACCACAGAGAGAGAGAGAGAGAGAGAGAGAGAGAGAACGTGAGGGGAGGCAGCAGAGTGATGAAGCCTGAGACTGAGAGAGCGCTCAGTTTGCTTCTCTGTATCAGGAGCAGCACATGGTGCTAAGCATCCAGCAGCGCTCTGATCGCTGTTATGTAAGGTTTACTCACCATCAACCTGGATTTTTTTCCTTGTTTGTGGACAGAGGACAGTGCGGTTTTCACTTGACTTTGTCTGCTGTTCCGTCTTCTTACTCAACCAGTTTTTTTTGGATTTTCCTAAAGCTGAAGCTGGATGTGAAGTTTTCCTCTTGTGAGCATCATCTTGAAGCTTCTTCTCCTCAGGAAATCTTGGAAGGAAGAAGCACACTCTCTGTTTTGTGAACTCCCTCTTGCACCAGAGAGGAAGCTTGCGTGTGTGTGCGGGTGGACAGATGTGTTGTGAAAACACACTGACAAGCAGGAGAAAGAGGAAGTGCTGCTTTGTGGATGTTCATTCATTCATAAGCTTCTGTTTCTCTCTTTCTCTGATGGCCGGTGGAGCGTGAACACATGAGCCCTCGGGATCCGGACATCCGTTTTAATACGTACATCTCTCTATCGCCCTCCTCCCTCTTCATCCTGCTCTTTCGTTACTGCGACTCTCCCTCAGGACCGCTGCTGCTGGTGGGATGAGAGGTTGTGTCCAAAACGGTAGTAAGAGGCTTTCCTTTCAGGTGTCCATTCAAGACTTCATTGCAAAAAAGACTAATTTGGGGATGGGCAGGGAACATTTAGCAGAGCTAGACAAAAAAAAAAGAGAGAGATCCAGAGTGCAGCTTCAGCTTTCCTCAGGCTTTTGAGTCATTTTTTTGTTCACCACAGAGCTGCAACCATCACTAATTTTTTAATTCAGCTCACGCTTAATCTCATCACATGCTGGTGGGGTAAAATCTCAAAACTGCTTTTTATTTGAGCTTTTATTGATCTAAGCTGGCAGCCTCCACCATTTGACTGATCTAAAATATTTGGAGCAAGTGCACAAATCCTTTAAATCTGCTGAGAGATTGTAAAAAAAAAAAAAATCATTACTTGGCTCCAGCTACATGTTTGTCTTTGGAATTTTAACAACCTTCAAATCTGATTTGGGATCCATTTGGATGACCACCTGTAGTCCCAGCCTGTACACTCCCAGGATCTGTGTGTAGGTGTGTGTGTGTGTGTGTGTGTGTGTGTGTGTGTGTGTGTGTGTGTGAAGGGAGCCTCCAAAATCCATCTCCGTGGGAAGCCTAAACCTAATCGGGATTTACTCTGCTTTTCACCTGATCGTCCTCACACTCAGTCATCTGTTTATCCCTCACTCACGCTCTTGCCTGTCCACTGTACCTGCTGTCTAATACACTCAGGGGTCAGGACATCGGCCAATAAGCTAATGAGCCACGCTCAGATTCCTCTGGAGACACCGTCGCAAAGAAAAAGTGCGACTGTGTAAGTTTTAAACGACCCAGGAGTCTGAACAAGAGGAAAAGGAGGAGGAGGAGGGCAGACTGGAAGGGACGGGAGGCATGGCCGGTCAGTAGCCGGACAGAGCGCCACTGGCCAGGGGAGAGGGGAGTGGGCCTGAAGGTGGGTGATGGCTCCTCTGTGGAAGGCCATGCTGTCGAAGAGCAGCCCACTGTACAGAGACTCTCTATTCTCCTTCTCTCTGTGGGAGTGGAAGGCTCAGGAGAGAGAGCTGCTGCTGCTGAAGAAGCACACAGACAGGGAGAGGAGGGCGCTGCTCACACAGCTCGACAAGTAAGACAGACCTCCACCCCCAAACCCCCTCACAAAGTACCTCTTTACAGTGAATCTAAAAAGGCTCAGGTCTGTGCGTTAACTGTGGATCCGGAGTCCTAGCCTAGCTTAACATAAAAACAGTTAGCCTGAGTCTGTCAAGAGTTAGTGAGTAAGTGAAATGTTTTACATGTTCTGAGTTACATGTTAGGACTATTTTTTGTCAAACAACAGTGTATCCATCCGCTCAGTACCTCTGTGCAGTGTGTCTGGTTTAGCGTAGGGCTGCCAGATATGGTTGGTAAGCACAAATTTTGGCTTTGGTGTCTGTGCAGACGTGATGATACCAAACCTGGCAACCTCACTGACAATGAGCCTTCAAAAAGCTGCACTGCAATCACTGCACTGCTCGTTCCAGCATGACACACTACAAATACATTTTCCTGTGTTTGTTAAGTTAAATAAACAAGGTTTAGCATAACTACTTTTTTTTTTCTTTTTTTTTTTTTCTTTTTTTTCTTTGGATAGAGCCAGGTATGCCAAGCTAGGCTAACCATGTCCTGACATGAGCTTTTTAGGCTATGCAACACATCACCTGCTCTTACTATGTAGGTGCACAGCTAAGCACACTTTTATTAAAAGACAGAAGTTGAAGTTTTTTTAAGGGGAGCAATTAAACACGATTGGACAAAATAGAACAAACTCAACGACAGCGATCGCAGATCAGAAAAAGATGGGATGCACACAGTGCGTGAATACAGCATTTATGCTAAGCTAAAGGAGCCAAGCCATCTAGCTCCAGTATTGTACTTAACACACAGGCATGATACTGATGTCGTCGTCTTTTCTTCAAGTTTTGTTCTGCTTGCACTTTACTGGACTTTAAGTTGCACGATACAGGGGGAAGATTATGTTGTTGTGAATGTGATGTGCACATCAACAGATGGAAAATTACTGGAGATTGATGTTAATGTTGAAATGATTATGTCAATGTGCGTCTGTGAATATGTGTGTTTATTGCGTGTGTGTGTGTGTGTGTATATCAGCCCGTCATTGATTTAGATGGACGACCTTCAACTCAGCATCTGTGTACCGACATGTCACTGTTAATTAAATCAGCTGTAGGGGACGCGCTGCATACGCAACCCGGGTCATTATGTGTGTGTGTCGTTTTGTCCTGCTGTCCCTCCTCCACCTCCCTCTCTATACGTCTGTCCTTCAGACATATCATGTCAGTGTAAGTGTGGTTACACCCTCCTTTTGTTTTTCACCTGTATGATGTAATGCACTGTAGTCACCAAAAACTGAGAAATCATGTTAACTTCATAGAAAAAAGGGTTTTTTTCAAGGATGAATAAACTAGTGAACTTCCATCTTTCCTGCAGCAGCAAAAGTAAATGAAAAAGTTTAAGATGAAAGCAAAGCTCCATAATTCCTTGTTTTTTTTTTTTAAATCTCCAATTATTTATTTGTTCTAATTTCACAAATACTGAGATGTTGAATTATGGAAATTAAAATAACAGCTAGAAAAATGTTCTGAAACTTTTGACCGGTAGTTTAAGTCACTAAGAGGCTTCCCCAACATGATGCAGTCAGCAAAGCCGATACAGACAAGTCCAGATCAGCAGGCAGGTGACTCTCACACCTGGTACATCGTTATTCATTAATGCTCTTTATCCTTGAAGTCACAAGGCAGCTCAGACTCTCCTTTCTGATGCAAGAGATTTTCTGTGAGATCAAATGAACTGACCAAGTTTCCTGACAGCTCTTTATGTTTTTATAGTTCATTTACTTCATTATTTTGTTGTTAAATAGAGAAACCCATTATTTTATCCTTTTTTTTGTCTTAATGTAAAGTTATTGATGCATAATCTTTTCTTAACCTTTATTTATTCTGGTGTCATTTTAAATATCACAGAGAGCCGAGCTCTGCATTCACATTCACTCCTGGAAGCTGCCCAGTTCAACCAGTCTCAGTCTGATCCACTGAGCAGCTGCACTGGGGCATTTGGGGGTTAAGGGCCTTATTTAAGGGCACCACAGTGGTGGTAACAAGCGAGGGGCAATAGCTGCACTTTCACCTTCCCCGCACAGATATATCCTGTCGATCCTGGGATACAAAACAAAAACCTATAATGAAATGGATTTTGTAAATGAACTAAATTAAAATGGGTTTTTGATCTGGAATAAAGTAAACAGACTAGAACAAGTGTTAATATGTGTGTGTGTGTGTGTGTGTGTGTGTGTGTGTGTGTACAGGCTCAGCAAGGAGCTGCAGCAGAAGGACAAAGTCATCGAGTCTCTCCGCTCAAAGCTAAACCAGCATCACCATCATCATCATCATTCTCATCGTTCTGACACGCCCTGCAGCAGCCACGCCCTCTCCGACACCACCGATCAATCAGATCGCATCTCCTATGTGTCTGATGAGCATGGATCCACGAATGAGGACCTGGAGCTCTGCTCTGATGTGGACGCCGCCAGCGAGCTCGGCCAGGAGGACACACAGACTTCCACCAGAGTCGGCACAGGTGAGAGCGTGACACCCAGCTTCAGGTGTACCTGTACACGGCTGCATAAAGCAGTATAGTCTATTCCATCCATCGTGTCCCGTGGTGACAGCAGACTCTTTTCATTCCCAGATTGCCACTCTCACAGTAGCACCATGTCACGCCGTCCGTCTGTCCCTCCATCCATCACCTCATCCCACAGTACCCAGTCCTGTCTCAGCTGTCCCAGCATGCAATGCACCAGCTCGCCACACAAACCTGCAGACATGCAGAGTCAGACAGGTAGGAAGGGGATTGAGACTGAGACCCAAGAATTTTCCTTGATGCTGATTAGTTTTCTGCTTCGTTATTTCATCTCCACCTGATCCCTCTGACCTGCTGCGTCGTGCAGAACTTCCTGTTTCTGCCCATCATTTCATTTCATCTTTTTGTTTTACACTTCCTCTCCTCTTTCCTTCTTCTTCTTCTTCTTCCCTCAGCTCCAGGCTCAGTCTTCACCTCTGCCCCCCTCCACCCTCCCCTCTCCTCCTCCTCCACCCAAAATGCATCCTCGCCCTTCCACCATCCCCATCCTACTGCCCCGCGAACCCGTTACCAAGGCAGCGGGGGAGTGGGCTTCTCCCTGGCTGAGGTGCACCAGGAGCTGCAGATGTTACAGAGGCAGCTGGGAGACAGTGAGAGTGCGTCGCTCTGACTCTATGTGCATGAGTTCGTGTGTGTTGGAGAAACTAACAGTTTGAAGTTCAGTAACACTGTGCAGCAAACCAGATGGAGACTTTTCACATACAAAATCAAACCATCATCAGTGAAGGAAACTTTTATTCTGCACTCAGGCACTGAATATAATGAACAGCTGAGTCAGTGGAAAGTGTCTTCCCCAGCTTCTCCACAGCAAACACTCAAACTTCATCACATTCACAGAAATAAAGCAGGAATCTGACAAGACAGAGAATCCTGTGCAGCTTACTGTGAGCTACAGTTTGTAGATTTTTCATTGCATGTAGGTCCCATATAGTATAAAGGTAGATGTCCATGTGTTGTTTGATTATGAAGCAGGTATAGGTTCTATATTAATACAGTGAAAGTATCAAAGCCTGAGTCCACAGAGAAATGCATACAGCCTGTATTCAGAAACTGAGCCTTAAAACCAGCCGTCAGGACTTCTGTAACTTTATGATGTCACAACTATACAGTAACTGCTCTCAGCCATGTCCCATTCCCCAAGCCCCGCCCACTTGGACCCACCATCCAACCTTGCAGGATTTGGTTTCCCTGTGTGTTTACCTGAAATCTGCTATATTTTTATTAGATCACTTAGAAAAACAGTCAGCCTCAGCCTCAGTCAGCCTGATTGGCTCACCGACCTGCTGTTACTTGAGCTCCAGAGAGAAGCCTGAGAGAGGAGATGTAAAACTACACTGAGATGGTTTTTGGTTCTTAAAACCACAAATATATCGTCTTGTGGATCAACACTTCAAATAAAACACAGGAGAAGAGGAAAATATGGAGCTTTAAGTACCAGGGTGGAATACCCTAAGCTTACGTATCCGTTCATGATGGGTCATCCAGTCAGATTCCTTATTGAGAGGTGTCCTAGAAGCTTCAACAGCTTTCAGACATGTTTAATTATATTATATGACTGTAGCCAAAAACAACATGCTCGTATATCTGAAGCACTGTGGAGATTAGTCTGAGATGGTGCTGGTGTTTCTTCACAGTTTTTCAGTGAAAAGACGCGACATTGATCCACAGTGTAAAGGAAGGATTTACAAACTTCCATCTAATAAGGAATAATGCAACAACTGAACAATTTCTTAAAAATATGTACCTCACCATCAGTATGAGGATCACGTGTTGATGCTGCTGCCTGTACATACACAAAGTGTGAAATGGAGTGAGAGCTGACCAGCTTTGATAATGCACTTCTCCCCATCGGCCCTCCCTTCTCTCTTTTCTCTCTTCCTTTCTCTCCCTCCTCCTCTCTTTGCCTTTATCTTTGTCACGCTGTAGTTTCTCTCTCATTAAATGACTCCACTCGATGCCTAATGAACCCAGAGCTTCCAGCTGGATAAAGATTTGCTGTGATCTTAAAACACTGATGAGGGATGGAGCTTTGAGAAACGCAGATAACCAGACAGATTTTGTTTGACTGATTGACAAACTCGTTCCCTGTGTCAAAGGAAATCCCTTCATCCTTCTTTCAGTCTGTCACTCTCCCCTTCCTTCGTTTCTCACTAACACTTTTTTTTATAACAGAGGGAACAGTCCACAGTATTTATCCGTCTCAGTTCAGTTTATTCATCAGTGTTTCTTTTTAATCACTGTACGTTCTCATCCTCCGCAGGGTTCTCCACTCCCCAGTCCAAACCTCTTCAGGGATTCCCGTTCGCCCACCAGCAGTCGGACTCTTCTGCCTTCCTGCCTCTCTCCTTCCACGGATACCAGCCTTCTCCTTTCGGCAGCGCCGCGAGCAACAGCAGTCTGGATGCTAGCTTAGCCATGAAAGCCGGGGCCAGCCTGCTGGAGAGCAGTGCATTGTGGGATGCGGCCTACGTTACCCGACCCGTGAGACTTGGAGCTGAGCTGTCGTCAGGATCATCAGGGTACCAGTCAGGTGCCAGCCACACAGGTAGAGACAAAGTTAAAGCATCAGTACGGGTGATCGTTGTCGACTTTTTAGAGAATCTAAACTCCATGCTTCACATGAAAAGCCACCAGTAGGAAAGGTTTGAACCACAGGAAGACCATAATGCATATCTGAGCTGCAGTAAACAGTAGTTCTTGTGCTATTTCAAATGTGTTTAGGTATTTCTGGTGAGATTCTACAGTGTTGAACAGACGGTAATCTCTAACAGCAGATTTTCAACTGTGTTTCTGTCTGTAGGTTCAGACCTGATGAAGGAGCATCTGAGAGAGGTACAGAGTCTGAGGCAGAGACTGGAGGACTCCATCCAGACCAACGACCGCCTCCGGCAGCAGCTGGAGGACAGACTGGCCCGCACCGCCACTGAGAAAGGTAACAACACTCTGCAGTCATAGAACGTGGAATATATGGATCCTGACATGGTTTTCAGATTTTACCTATATTAATTAACAGTTAAAAAAACAAGTAAAAAAATGTCCTCAATAATTTTCCTTGAAGGGAGCTGTCAGTTTGTTAGTATATTTCCAGGAGATAGCTCTCCCTTTTCACCTCCTTCATTTTTATCCCTCCTTCTTCTCCTCCCTGTCCGCCTCCTCTCCAGGTGCTCCTACCAACATCTACATCCAGGGTCTGGACTCAGTCGGTCAGCTTTCCAGTGAGATCAGACTCCTGAAGGAGGAGAACATCAGTCTGCAAAACCAGCTGAAGCAGGCCACCAGAGGTACAACCACTAACTGTTCACTACCTGGAGAAAACACAGCAATAAACTTAAATAAATACTGTAATTATATGGATTCAGAGCTTTTGGCTCAGTTTTTGGTCAGGTCAGGGTCAAATTACCTGCTTACCTGTTCCCTGCAGAGGGAAGCAAGGAGGTGGATCAGCTGAAGGAGGCGGCGCTCCTGGAGCGGGCCAGGTTGAAGGAGGCGGAGCTTGAGGTGGAGAGGTGGGCGGAGCGGAGCAGGAAGTTGCAAGCTGAGGCTGAAGCTCACAACCAGGAGATCACGCAGCTGAAACAGGACCGACAGAGGAACCAGGAAACCATCAACAGGTGTGTGTGCTGCCATCTTTCTGAGGACCACTTTAAGACCTTTGAGGACATTTTTGGAACCTGAGGACAGTTTCAGAAAGTCTGGTCGTCTTCAAAAGGCTGTATGGGGGTTAAGACTTGATTGTGGGGTCTGTCGGTACATGGGGACATCACTTTTGGATGTGGTTACTGCTGACCACATCCAACCATCAGTGAGGCCGACTGTGGTCAGAGGTCGAACAGACTCTTCAGGGTGGGGTTAAATCATTCTTTAAGGTTAGGGTTGTGGGTGCAGGTTAATTAGGGTCCTCACAAGTATAGAAGTGCAAGTGAGCTGATTGTTTTGGTCGTGTGATGCTTCTTAGAAATAGATACATGTGTACAGCAATGGTGTACTGTGTGTTGACAGACTCCAGCATGAGGTGAGCGTCCTCCAGCAGCAGCTGTGTGAGAGCCGCAGTCTGGTCCACTCTCTTCAGTGTGAGCTGCAGGTGTACCACAGGGTGGGCGTAGTCACCACCAAGACACACTCAGGTAAGAAGCGCTTCCAGAGACACCTTCAGCCTCTAAAACTGTTTTTTTATGGTTGTATTCAGGGACATGACACTAAACCATGAGAGCACTTGAATGCCTCCTCCGCCAGTGTAATATACAGTGTAATATAAAAAAATCTGAATTCATGGTATGTAGTTTCCTGGGAATGCCCTGTAATTACTTCTATAAAATGGTGGGAGATGTTCACTCGCCAGACACACTGATTACTTTTTGTGTAACTCATTTTTGATTGTGTGTTTGTCAACAGGTCAGGCCAGTGACAGTGTCCAGCCAGAACACAGCACTGCCACCTTTGACCCCAGAGAGCTGCACATTCAGCTGGAGCAGCAGCTGAGCGGACAGCCGCGAACCAGGAGGCAGCTCTTCAACGGTGAGTCTGACACTCAAAGTGGATCTGAAAATAAGATGGAACAAAGCCTCCTGTGTTTTATTTGAAGTGTTGATCCATAAGAAGATATATTTGTGGTTTTAAGAACCAAAAACCATCTCAATGTAGTTTTACATCTCCTCTCCCAGGCTTCTCTCTGGAGCTCTAGTAACAACAGGTCGGTGAGCCAATCAGAAGAGAGGAGGATCCTCTCTTCTGATTGGCTGACTGTTTTCTGAGGGGTCTAAGCAGATTTCAGGTAAAACACTCGGAGAAACCAAATCCTGCAAGGTTGGATGGTGGGTCCAGGTGGGCGGGGCTTGAGGACGGTGCCTGCTTTGTTGTGACATCACAAAGTTCCAGAAGTCCTGACGGCTGGTTTTAAGGCCCAGTGTCTGAATAGAGGCTGTGTGCATTTCTCTGTGAACTGAGGCTTTCACAGTATTAATATAGAACTTAGACCTGCTTTATAGTCAAACAACACATGGACATCTACCTTTATACTATATGAGACCTTGAAGAATAAATACTGAAAGATTTTTGGAACTGAAAAGGATGTTTTATGAAGAAGTACTGATGGAAATCTTTCTCCATAGACAACGTTCCCTCTCCACCCGTGAGAGACACTGGACTCGTCAGTCCTTCCTCTCCTCTACGCTCTGTGCAGAAACATGCAGAGGAGACTGGAGCTGCTGATCATGGTGAGAAATTTGCATGTGACAGTCTTTTTTAATGTTTGTTAACTAATCCCTCTGGTTTACCTCCCACCTGTTCTTATTCCTAATTCTCTTCTTATCCTTCTTCCCAGCTGCCTCGGCACTACAATGCCAAGTTCCAGACGGCTCCTTCGCCAGCCGTCACGGCCGCCACGCCGTTGGCCACATTGATGACTTCAAGGCTCTGCAGCAGCAGATCCTGGAGGGTAGCGCTCTGCTCTCCAAGATGGAGGTAGCCCTCCGTTCCCTGATTGTCTCGGCCCTGCAGGAGTTCAGTCTTCACCAGGTGAGAAGTCCAGGAATCCAAGAAAACAGCACAGGTCGGGTGACTCCGAAGGCTCATATTGTCATTTTGTGAACATTTTGTGTTTTGTGTCGCAGCCCTCAGACTCGGCTTCGGCAAGGAAGCTGCTGTCTGACACTAAAACCCTGCGACAGATCCTGGAGGAGGCGGACTCTCTGCTGCGGATGTTCTGGAGGGCGGCTCTGCCAAACTCTGAGGAAACCAAACAGGTCAGGACGAGCACCACAAGTCTAAATGTCCGACTTCTTGATGTTACTGAGAGCAGTTTACACTGTTATATACTGTATACTATCACTAGATAATATTTCATGGCTGCAAGATGCAGCTGAATGATGAGACAAGACTTAAGTCTTAAGGAATTGTTCCCAACCTTTTCCAACTGAAAATCTGCTTTTCAGTGATAACAACTGAAACTGAACTGAGAGCAGGGGAAGCTCTTTTTTTTTTGCCATGGATGTGATCTTTTAGCGCACACAAACAACATGTGTATAAAAGTTCCTATCACTGGCTCATGACAGTAATAGCCCTTAATACCAGAAAAAAGACAAAACTTTTTTATGTTTTTAAAGATCATTTCATTTTAAAACATTTAAAAACAGTATTTATATATATATTGGAAAGAAAAAAAAGGGTTTCTTCCAAAGTGTAGTTGTGAGATAATTCCACTTCTTTATACTGTAGGGATTCATATTAGACTAACTGACATTTTAATGTAGTTTTTGCAGCTGCTCTGATGCAGTACTTGACTATATGTGTGTGTATGTGTGTGTTTGCAGGACCATTCTCTGAGGGAGGAGGTGGTGTCTCTCCGTCTGAGGCTCTCAGAACAAGAACAGGCTCTAAAGGACGCCATGGAGAGAGTGAAGAGCTCCAACCGCACCAAAGATAGCATGGAGCACTTTATAGTCAGCCAACGTGAGTCACCCATGTCCCTAAGTATTTCCAGAAACTTGTATAAAACCATCTATCGTTATTTGCATTGCTTTCTTTCTTTTTTAATCTATGACTCACTGGAGATACTTTGATCCAAGAGTCAGGCAATCGGAGTTATGAGGAAGATTTATTATCCTGAGATGTGATGATGATCATCTTTCATCATCGTCATCTGCAGCAGCTCTGTTTCACTCTCTTGCGTGATCTTCCTCTGTCTACTTGTTTCAGTTCTCTCCTCGTCCTTCCTCCCACTCGTTTTATGTTTTACAACCCAGAGCAGAGATCCTCGAGTGTCTCTGTAGTTAGTATGAGACAGTCCTGTGTTCTCCTGCACATCTGAAAGGTTCTGTTTAACTGAAGGATGTATAACTGATGACTCACAGCTGCTGTGTGTGTGTGTGTGTGTGTGTGTGTGTGTGTGTGTGTGTGTGTGTGTGTGTGTGTGTTAACAGTGTCGAGGACACGGGATGTCTTGAGGAAGGCCAAGACGAACTTACAGGTGAGCTTAGCGTAATGAAGCTTTTATTTCAGCAGGTGACAATAACTAAGGTGTTGGATGAGATGATGATGGTGATGATGATGATGCTACACACTCATTTCTCTTAACAAGCAGAGCCAAACAAACTAAAGTGGATCATTAAAAGTGAACCTCCCTGTTTCCGTCTTGTCTCTGTAACTCCCTCTCTCCTCCTGCTGAATCTCCTCAGGAGAACGAGCTCAGGATTTCCTCCCTTCGCGAAGCCTCTTTCTCCATTCCTTCTCCCTCCCCCTCCTCTTCCTTTTTTCCCTCCTCCTCCTACTCCTCCTCTTCCTCACACCCCTGGCCTGTTAAAGGTACAGTCCCCTGGCTTTGCAGTGCTCTGAAACCATGATGAAACCGTTTGTTTTTTGATTTGATCCTGATATTAAAAAAGATTTCTGCATGTAGCCAATCAAACAAGATTTATTCTCTATTCATAAATCAGTGACTTTATTTTCATAAACCCATTTTAGCTTTTAGCTAATGTCGCCATATCTACAAACTGGGACACATGCATTGTGTTGCATCTTGTGCCATCAAAAGAACATCAGCCAGAGAAAAGGTGCACAGCTAATGTCAGCTTTCAGGATAGATAATTAATCAACTGTAACATAACGAGCAGCTTAAAAAGAAATATCTACATCTGCCAGGTTAGCTGCTAAAAGCTGTGGTCTTTACTTACTTAATGCTTCTGTTTCTGTTGGCTCAGCTGTCGAACACACTCCGAGGCTTTGAGGCTAAAGTAGCATCTCTAATACATCAGCAGATACCCTTTTCTTGCTTTCAATAATGAAAAATATTTAAAAACTAAGTGTTAAAGTCACCTTTTTTGGCTCTATGGAGGAATGATTTCATTCACAAAGTCTCTGTTGTGTTGTACTAACACTTGCATCCGGTCATGGTGTGCACAGCCTGGCTGCAGAGCTAGATGTGTAGTGCATGCAAGAGGAGGAGCATGAGACTGTGGTTAAAACTGCTCAAGGTCCATTTACACTGGAGATCATTTTTTTAGCATGGTGTGGATTGATAGACATTGCAGTGTGAAGTTTCATATTTTACTCACAGGGAATGTGAGCAGCTCACTTGACTCCTTCATCACTTTCTTCATCATCTTACTCACCGAGTCTGAAAATGTCTTCTCAGATTACATTCCCTTTGAATCAGTCAATGTTAGTTCCCTCAGTTGAGTAACGTGTACACTGAGCCAAGAGTCACATCATTTAATTTGATTAAATTGTGCATCAAATAATTTAATTAGCCCCTCCCTCTTCTTCAACTTTTTCCATCCTTCTCTGCAGGTTCTCTTCTCCTTTTTAATCTGTAGAGAAAAAACACTGCACAACCTTAAAGTTGAGATTGTATAAACTGAATTTTTTGTGACAAAACTATCTGTAAAACGTGTTTTGTTAGGGATTATTTAAGAAAACAAACTGCTGAAAGAGAGAGTGTAGGTGACAAGGAATTATTTCAGTTTTTAAGGGTAGAAACGACTAATTTGAAGGAACATTTTATCCATTATTTTCTACCACGACATGTACGAAGTTCTGCAGAAATAACCTAAAGCTAAACTCTGAATATCTTCTCTTCCAGGTGAAAACAGAGGAGGCTTCTATGAGCTCGCCTTCTCTCCTAGTTGGAGTGTCATGATGCCCCAAACCTCCTCCTCCTCCGCCTCCCCCTCCTCCTCTGCTGTCCAGGCACCTGCTCACCACCAGCGCCCCCTGCAGGCAGCCTTCCTGTAGTGCACCAGCTCAGAGTTCCTCATGATCATCACCATCATCACCATCATCATCATCATCATCATCATCATTATCATCATGTCCTATTCAAACAGAACATGCAGGAAATGCTGGCTCTCTTATTGGCTGGGGAAACATTTCAGTTGAGTGACGAGTGTCTGAGTCGTTGATGGGCGTTTGTGTCGTTAGATTTCTGCTGGTTGATGATGGTTTATCAATGTGAATGATTAGAATTGGTTTATTATTGGTGTAATGTGTGTAGGTGTTTTGTTGAGGCCGTCAACTGAAGTTTTTTTCTCATTTATATGAGACCAGTTTGAGTTCGGCTGAAGTTGACTTCTGATTTTTCCCATTTTCACACAAAAAAGAAAATTCTACAATTATGAAGACCAGGTTTAAAACACTGTTCGGGCTCTTATGGGCAATTTAATCCAGGTTTTTTGATGTAGACCTGGTCTCGTGAGGTCTAGGCAATAAAATATTTTTAAACAACTGGGTTTAAAACCCTCTTTTTATATGACATCTACTTCCTATTTGACATTGACAGTTTAAAAACAACATAAAAAGAGAATTTCTCCCTTATGTTTCCAATACACTTGCAAACCAGTGGCTACCAATCAGAATCCAGCTTCAGCCTTGTTCTTCAGCAGGGATCCAAAAAACAAAAACCCACCTGATGCCAGCAGGGAAAAAAAAAGGAGGCTTTAAAAAAGCCAAAACCAAACAGCAAAGTGCTTCCTCTCAGCTTCTGTTGAAGCTTGTATTTGTAGGTAGTGTGTAGAATAGTTGCATGTGGTGTGAGCAGCTTGTGGAAACAAAGCCATACTCTCTGACGGTACAGTTACAGTAGATATGTTTTTGTTTTGTCCTAATTGTACTAATAATGTCATAAAAATGGCCGACTACTGATATGAGGAAAAACAGCATAGAACTACCAATAGACAGTTTGGTCATATAGCTGGTAGATGATGTTCTGTCACGTTTACTGTCACATAAAACACCAATTTAGGATTTTTAATGGTCCTCAGACTCCAGAGTATTACTGTTAAATATGGAGTCGCTTCTCTCAAGATTTTTTTTCTTTTTTTTTTTTTTTTTAAAAAAGGGTCCAACCCAGTTTTTCCTGCTGAAACACTAACCTCCAGTGTTGGAAAGCCTTCTGATGAAGCTGCTGTGACGAGCAGCATCTTAGTAAACCAGTGTGAATAAAAAACAAGCACATGTTACAGACTGGAGTCGCCAAGCTGCTGCCTTCAGTGACCTGTCAGACAATCTGTAAACACATGGAAAGAAATTCATTTTTTGGGGCATGGTCCAAGAGATTACATTTCATTTTTTGTAACTACAAAAATGGACCACACTTTTTATTTTATTTTATCCTTTAGGTGTTATTGTTCTTTCTTTTTTCTAAATTTGTGAATCTTTTTATTGTTGAATTTCCCTCAAGATGACAATCAAAAAAAATAAAAAATCATCAAGAGTAAAAAACACTCGCTCACTGTGCAAATGAACTTTGGGTTTTTCACACTGGCTTCTAAAAGTTTTATTCATTTTCTTAGTTAAACTTCATTTCCCTGTATATTAAATGACCTGTTTCTTTTTGTGCATGAACTGTGGCTTCACTGCCCTCGAATACTTTTACTGAAATATGCAATTTTTGGGGTTCCTGTGCAATACTGGCCTTTGTGGTTGCTTTTTTTTTTATGTATGAGGCCTGGGTATTAAAGTGCCATGTCATCTGTTTTAGCTCTGAAGCTGAACTGATTTAAACAAATGGACTTTTGGATGAACATGTTCAGTCTCTTGACAATCAGGTTGAAGCAGTTTAGTGGCCCTCACATTTTTTTGGCTTAATATGAATCAGAGTTTTATATAAAACAAGAAAAAAGGCAAAAAGCACTGTAATGATTTATTTATCAGCAATAAGATCAACTAAAGTGAACAACGTGTGTTATCAAATCAGGTGTAAAATTCTAAAGTTTAAATATTCTTTTGTGTAAATCCCCACAGGTCAAAGGTCAGACTTTGTGTCTTTCTTAGTGTCTTTGTGGCTTTAGGAACCACAACTCATGTATGTAAATATTAAAGGGAGTGTGTACATCAATGCAAGTTTTCTGTTGCTGTGAGAGAAGAGATGTATTTTTATGCATGTTCTCTTTATTAAAAATGATTTCGGTTTAAAAGAAAAAAAGAACCTTTTCAATAAAAGGGGATTAAAGAACTTTGCTTTGTTTTGTTGTCTTTTTTTTTTTTCTGATCAACTGTATTAAACTTAAAATACAGTAGCATCAGCACCACTGTTTACATTACAGCCTGCAGAGAATGCTGAATTATTTTATTAGGTGGGACTATTCTTCTTCACTTCAAAAACGTTTTATTACTCCAATGTTTTTTGAATCGTATCTCCTTGATGCTTCAACATAGAAACTCCATTCAAACATTAAAATGTTCAACTCAATAAGGACTATGATTATCAGATGTATTCAGTTTTTTTATATATTTCATATTTTCCAAAATATTCAACGTTCTGACATTTTTTTCCATTAAGATGAATGGTAGGAATCTCCAGTTTTCCACAACTTTTCATGCATTTTCCACCCTTTCTACACTTTCATATTTTCAGATAGAAACTCCATTCAAAAGTCAAAATGTTCAGAACCTTTTCAGATTTTTACATTAGTGTGTATGTGGCGGAAAGTTCGCAGCTAGAGTGGATGACATCACAGACATTATTGCTGGCTGACATTATGTTTACTTGCTGTGACACTCATAACCACAAATATACACACACAAACACACATGGTGTCACACACATACACACAAAAGTCATTAAAAGTCAGGAGTTAAGCTTGTTTGCATTGTTCTCTTTGCACTTAAAAATGCACAGATAAAATAATTAAAGCATGAATCAAACATCAAGTTTATGGTACCAACCAAAATGTGTATGTGGTACTGATCATCAATTAGGTGTAAACTATTAAAAACTCATGTGTCAGGGTGACAGGAAAAGGGAAGGCGACCTTCTATAGTGGGATATAGGCTATAGGACGGTGGTTATGTAACAGAGAGCGCTGGAGTCCAAAGGACGCCTTGAATCAACCATTTTTATCATGTTTTTATCATGTTTTTTCATGTTTTGAGTGGTTGCCAAGCTATACCTGTCTGTGACGAATGCTAAAGTTCATTCACTATTTAAAATCTTAGTTAGTTGAGTCATTGCTAGCGAGCAGTCCTGGTGGGTTAAATGAGAAATCTGCAACACCAGAAACCACAGGAAATACTCAAATAATGAGACAATAAGATTCCAGGCTTTGATTAAAATTTTAAAGTGATGTTTGACTGCCTGTTTTGAATTAATTGTTCCTTGAGCTTTTCCATAAAAAAAAAAAAAAAAAAAAAAAAATTAAAACATAGAAATGCCTGAGGATTCATTTTCACTTGACTCAGAAGTGAAGACTCACAGTGTATTTTTAATACGGCAGCTGTGAAAATGTATTTTGTTTATGAAATCTGAAGACCAGTAAAAGTAAATTCATATTCCTGTCTTCTCCCAATTTGATTCCATTATAAACTATGAAATCCACTTTATCTTTCTCTGGTGTCTGTAATACAACTCTAAACCCCGTAGCTATGAGATCTGGGCAGACAGGACATTTTGACAGAATAATTCATGTACACTGTCAGCGCTGAATTTACTACAAATGCATAAGTGGAACAATGCTCTGCCACTTTTTTCTCCAAGTGAGGGAGTCGAATATTCTCATTTCGAATAATCCAATCGAAGTTCAAATACTTTGTAATTGTTTGCCCTGCTCTTCATTGAGATGGTTCGAAAACAGCATGACACATCTGGCAAGATCAGCATCCAGATGCTTCACATTGGTGATTTCCATGTCTGCTAGGATGTCCTTCTTCTCTCAGGGCATGACATATGAAACAACTCTTCCACATTTACTACTTGACAGAGGTCTTCTGTCAACAGTCATACCTGTGAGTTATTTGAAGAGAGCCAAATCCGATATGGCCACTCTCTTAGCAGATCAGGGCTTTCTGTTCCACTCATTATGTTGCGTCTCTCACTGTAGAAAGTTGCAACCATTTTCTCTACAGTGCCCTTGGTGTCCTTGCTTCTCAGATGGCCAGGCAGCTTCCTCTTCTTGCTGTATGAACTATTTATAAAGTCAATCTAGCGTTTGATCATGTGGTCAGTTATAGGTGACTAATGTATTTAAACTTGCCACTGTAGGAACAGTGGAAACTTAGGCGTCACAGGTGCCCCCCAGCACTTAAACAAATAGCACTAAAATTCAATGTTTCACAGCCTTTCATCAGATTGAGTCACTGTATTTATTCAGTTCTCAATTTTGCATGATTTATTGATTTGCCTGTGCACTTGTCTACCAGGTGTGTCTTAGACAGCACTTAGTTTGGTTGTTGGTTTAATTTTCTAATAATTTCATTAACCTATGGAGAAATACCACTAATGTAATATATCTGGTAATGGATTTTGTTTGACACTGGACATGATTTATACCCCATGTCAGCATATGGTGGCACTGCAGGAAGAAGTCCACTCTGGGGAGGTCAGGGTGATGGGAATGCAGTTGATCCAACTTTAATGTGGGAGATCAGAGTTTGTGCCTTTTAAAACCATAACCACAGTCTTCCCTTAATTTTTCAAGTGCTGTCATTAAACATAAAAAGGGCTTAAACACGTATTTTCACAGCAATGTATAGGCTGCCTTTTCTTTTTCAGTCGACAGTATAATGGGAGTTTTGTGACTGCAGTCACTGACTTATCGCTCAGTCACGCGTCCCACCCACTGCCCACAGTCTGTTCTGTATAAATGAGACGTGCACAACTTCTACCTTCACGCAGAACCAGTCCCGGGGTTTCCCTTCCGTCGGGACTTTTAGTAGTTTTTTTTGTTCGTGTTGTTTTTGCCTCTCTTTAACGTTCGCTTTTTTTCCCCCAACACTCCAACAGAGTGTGTGTGAGCTTCCGTCACTGCGGGAGGAAGATCAGGTAAATAAGAATATGGCTGTGATAGACGCTATAACTTTGTTATGTAGCTTATTCTGACATGATCTGATGTTATTTCACAGCAGCTAGCGCCCTATTTAAAGTTAAAGGCGTGTGCAGGTTCCAGTCGACCACCATCATGAACTCAGCTGTGCACGTTTCACTGAAAATGTTTGACGCCGATTTTGCTTTGAAATGCGTTAAAACAAGTGGCGAATAAAATCTTCATCTGCGTACACACCATCCAATATAACGGAACTGAAATTAATGAATGTCAAGGACTTAACATTACAATGACTACAAGATCCGTGTGACCAGAGTGTCATCAGGCTTCATGTGCATACGTTTTCCTTTTTTTCCTTTGGCGGAGTGATGCACATGAAGGTTTTGCAGGTAGTGAAAGAAAATAAACCAAAAAACAAAAAACAAATGTTATTACAAAGTTTTCAAATTCGACATTTTGCCCTTTAGATAGTAAACCCGCAAGAATCATGGAGAGAGAGCGTAGCGTAAGTTAGTAACTACGGACCCCAGTGCAGGCTATTATGACGGGCCCTTGGGCTCCTCGGTTACAAAGGCACACTCATATGCACACTTACATATGCACACAAAATTAGGCATATATATAAAGTACCAACCACGTGTCGGACTTTACAGTCGGAAAGCGTTACCTAGACTATTGTGTTTGCAAAGTACAGAAGTCAAAGAGAAAGTTATCAGAACCATGGATAGTGCTGTGACAGTCAATATTCTGAAAGTGACAACAAGCACCTGAGTGCAGGGGAGCTGTCCATTTCACTGTGGTGCTGAAATGACCTCAGATTTTTTTCGGGCATTTTTAGTACAATAACCTCACGAATCAGGCAACCGCATTCCTCTTCGACACAGAGGCAAGAGATTATAATAAATAAGATAGAACTGGATTAGCCTACTTATCAACATACAACACCATGTCCCGAAAACTGGCCAGCTACAGCGGCATGCACACAGTTTACCGACAAAAGATGATTATTTAGACTGATGTTAGCTAGCGTGCCTCTAAAGTTACCTGCAGCATGTTTTTTGACACACCACTGAGGGAAGCGTAGATGCTGAGGCAAACTGGACGGATGTACTGTTGCTGCTAGGAGGGGACTTGCCCGTGGGCTGGCGAGTGTTTGAAAAAAACAACAAACGAATCTAATTTAGGGAGCTTTGCAACCTTCTCCTCCTATTCTTGTCTCTCCTGTCTTTTCTTGCAACTACTTTTGTGTTTAAGTGGCATGACTGCTCACTTGGCTTGCCTTGCAGGTGTGCTTAGCTTGTCAGTCTTGACAGATTTTGCGTTTCACCTAGCCGGAGACTTGCCATCTTGTCACATGATCAAATAGAGACTTAAGATTGGGCAACAATATGCACACATTACCCAGCAATCATCATTGCATCTGTATGTGACATGAATACCAAAGACAATAAGAAAACATTCATTTGATTGAATCGTTTTTAATAGTTCCTTCATAGGTTTTATAGTTGTATATGTAGAGTAAGCCTATATACTTTACTCGCTACTGACTCTTTTCAGTAAAATTACTGACACCATGACAAAGGTGGATGTGTACATTTGAGGGTATATATACCAAATCAAAAATAGAATTATTTCGAGATTGATTTAGTGTCTATACCATCACCCTACATCAAAGTGATAACAATAAGTATCAAATTTTGGGTCACTAGGCAACCGAGGGAACCCCAAGATATGGAGATTAAGCCACAAATTAAATTCCTATATCATTAAAGTAAACGGAGTATAAGTAACTTGAACAGCATTTACACCTTGAATTTACTTCATATTCAATATTGCGATAAGGTTCTCTGAAATGTATGGAATTGAAATGTATGGAATTTCAACTGGCTTTTATTCATCACAGGAAGAGCGAACATCGTCAGCCATGGCCGCCATCAGCAGCTCAAACACAGTTTTCGCCTTGGAGCTGCTGCGTACTCTGAGCCAAGCGGACCCCACTGGGAATATCTTCGTGTCTCCGCTGAGCATCAGCTCAGCTCTGGCCATGGTCTACCTGGGAGCTAGAGGAGACACTGCTGCTCAGATGGCACAGGTAAAACCACTCTGACTCTCTATCACATGCACCTCCTCCATGACACCACGTCATCCCCATGTAAGCGCTGGCCCAGCTGTAAAAAAAGAGGTAATAGGGATTATGAAATTCAGTTCGAGTTCAAGGGATCAGGCCCAGGTGTGTATCTAGGCGCAGACTGAAAGGTGTGTCAGGAGACAGGTGTAGCCTTCTGACGACTGTACTTTGGCCTCCATAAACACTTCTGAAACAGTATATGTAGTGCTCTCTAAAAGGTAATACGCGGTCAAGTTTGGCAGTGCTACATTCAGTTGTGGTTTCCCTTAATAAAACATGTTTGTCTTTTCTTTTTCTTATTTTGATTAATGACTTCTGTGTTGTAAATGTGCCATATTTATCCAAATGGTGAATTTTCATCTGCTTTGCCGCAGTAGGTTAACAATTAATGAATGAATAAACAAAATACATCAACAAGAAATATGCATATATGTCCAAAAGTCTGTGAACACATCAAAATTACACCTTCCTGTGATTGATATAAACTATGGACATTTCTCATGAATGAGGTTTAACGCTGATAATGTGGTGATGAGATCTGGCTTCCAGTTGGCGTTCCAGTTCATCCCAAAGATGCTGGATGGGTTTGAGATCAGGGGACATATTACAGAAATCCTATCCTAAGCCCTAAGATAGGAGGAGTATAAAGATAGGATATGGTTTTTCCCAAGCTGGTATTACAGAAGCAAATCCTAACTGACTTTCCTATCTTACGTCATCCTACCTCATCTCAAGCAAGAAATCCTAAATATTCAACCTTGGTTATCAACTTTTATGTCACCTAGTAACCAGTGCTACTCATTGATTTCTCATTCAAACGTACAAAAGAAAAGGAACAAAAACAACGACGGACACTTAACTGCCAGACAGATGAGTTAGAAGTGTTTCAAGTGTGCAAGTTCTGAGAGTTTAAGATTTTGGGACGTTAGGAATCTTATGTAATCCATTTTTCCTATTTGAAGTTAGGATAAGAACATTGACTCAGGAACTATTCATTTGTAATGACTTTTTTTTCCTAAAACAGCTCCTAACCCTAATTACCATGGTTCCCAGACAGCTCAGACAGGGTCTGCAAGTTAGGGAGTTTGTTTGATGCGGCCCCAGGTCTCTGAGCAGGCCAGTCAAGTTCTTCCACACCACACTGAGAAAACCGTTTCTTTATGTCCAAACAAACTGCTGCCACAAATTGGAAGCACACTATTGTCAGACAATTGATTCAACAACTTTAAGGCTGTAATGAAATATGTCACCACTGCTATTTGTCCAATAACTAGAAAAAAGTA
>NW_019525437.1:5081116-5087201 GCF_002814215.2 Seriola lalandi dorsalis
GGTTGGTTGCATTGTCTGTTTCATTCCAGATAAGATTAAAGATCTTCTGAAGCCGGGAACAGTCAGCACAATGACACGACTGGCTCTGGTCAACGCTATCTACTTCAAGGGAAACTGGATGAATCGCTTTGATGAAGCAAACACCAAAGAGATGCCCTTTAAAGTCAACCAGGTGAAAACTAAGCGCACATTTAAATACAGAAAACATTGTTTGACTTGATCCAATCGTCTTAAATATCTGTGTTTCCTGTGTGTCAGAATGAAACCAAGCCGGTCATGATGATGTACCAGAAGAAGAAGCTTCCCTACGAATACTTCCCAGATCACAGTGTGCAGATCCTGGAGCTGCCGTACATGGAGGAAGATCTCAGCATGTTCATTCTGTTGCCTGATGAGTCTGAAGACGGCTCCAACCCTCTGCCGAAGGTACACCACCTAGAAAAGCTGCTATAATAAACCTTTTTATATTAACAAGCTCAGATAATCCCACTGAACACTGCATGTCGAGCACCAAACAGCAGACAGATAAAGTTTGAGACTAGCTGGTGAAGACAGGAACATCTTGGCACTAAAGAGTCAGATATTTTACTCATGAGAAAGTGGACACCAAAATGGTGTGAATACTAGATTTAGGTGTGTGCAAATGCGTGGGTGCAGTTAACTTTTTTAGCTTATTATGAAGTTCTGCCTCCCACAAGTATCCAAAAAAATAAAGAAAAAACCGGGTTGCAAGGGATATTATAGAAGCTTTATTACATAGATTATGAACCATTTATTCTCTTGGAGAATTATAGCATCTATATAATAAATAACATGCAGAATAATGATTTGTTTTCACATCTTCCAGCCCATTTCCTACATTTTTAAAATTATATTTAATCATTCTTTTACCTCGGCAACAGCCAGGGCCAGAAGTAGTATGTTTTCAGGTTGTGCATGTGTACATCACCATTCTCGTGAAGGCGATATATCAGAAACGCCTTGAGGAAATTTCTTCAAATTTGACACATTCACTTGGACTCATGGACGAATTGATTTGAATTTGGTGGTCAAAGGTCAAAGGATGTCATAAAACACATTTTTGGCCATAACTCATGAATCCATTAACTAATTATGACAAAATTTATCACAAATGTCTAACAAGATAAAATGAAGTGATGAAATTTTAAATCCAAAAGGTCAAAGGTTAATTTCATTGTGACATCATAATGTTCTGTAAAAACACTTCTGACCATTATTCAAAGCTGTAACTCAGGAAGGAGAGACTATTTCCTGCAACTAGGATGCTTGGCAGTAATTTTGTATTTGTTCTGTTGCAGCTGGAGAATGAGCTGACACAGGAGAGGCTGGATGAATGGACCAACAGGGAAAACATGGACATCTACTCAGAAGTCAACGTTCACCTGCCAAAGTTCAAGCTGGAGGAAGACTACGAGCTGAACGAGCCTCTGGCTAAACTGGGCATGACGGACGTGTTCTGCTCAGCGAAGGCCGACCTGTCTGGCATGAACGGCAAAGGTGGACTCTTCCTGTCCACGGTGGCACACAAAGCGTTCGTGGAGGTGAACGAGGAGGGCACAGTGGCGGCTGCAGCCACGACTGGCATGGCACAATTCTGTATGTTCAGGGAGCCACGCTTCAATGCAGACCACCCCTTCCTCTTCTTCATCAGACACAACACGACCAAGTCCATCCTCTTCCTCGGCAGGTTCTCGTCTCCTCAGTAGACAGAACCAACAGAGGAAGATGTTGGGCCACTTCAAATAAAAAAAACATCCTTTTATTGAGAGCTTTATCTTCTGCTCTATTTTCATCTGCTCTTGCACTGGAATTATAGATGTAGCTAATAATTAATGAAGAGGTTTGATTATTTGTGATTCAATTAGTGATTTGTAATTTGTGATCTCTGTGATGTTTACAAACACAGCCACACATACATACATACACACACAAACACACTTGCACACACAAACAGGCAAGTGCTACAAACACAGTATCCGGGCAGAAATGAATATAGCTGATTCTTATTGGCTAATTAGACTCATTAGCTCTTACTCTAATTACTCTCAAGTATGAGAGCATGCATGTGTGTGTGTTCATGTCACCTGTTCATCTGAACTCTGTCCTCCAGCTGCACACAGGTGATGCTCGTTAATAGCCTGATTGATGTCTATGAGGGTTACAAACAGACACACATGCACACACACACACACACACCACCATCACCCCCACCTTTCACCCCCTCCACCCCATTTTTATCACTGAAGGTAGGCCGAATAACGGAAACACCTCTGTTATAATGTAATATACACAGTGATCAATTGAATCAACAACTGTCTAAAACTATTTTAATAATAATTTGCCAACTGAGCATATTAGTAATTATCAGGTGTAGGCTCCAAAGTGCCTAACTACAATTAATTGGTTGATTTCGTTGCTGTTCTCACCTGTGAACTCATATATCTGGTAACCTAAACATATTCTTTAAATTTATCGTTTTATCATATCACCCTATAACATGATTTACCCCTCTCTCCCATCTGAGTTTCTGTTACAGGAAGCAGTTGTTTACATGCTGTTCAGATCTGCTAGTTACTTTAGCTTTGCAGTTAGCACTAGCTTCTCTCTTTCTCCCTCTCTCTCGCTCGCTCGGTGTGGTGTTGTTGTAACTTCACTGTAGAGGATTGTGATATTTACTACATCTTCAGCGATGTCTGCTGTCTTTAGGCATCGTTCCACTCGCTAACCGGACTAAAATTTACTATAATTAATAATGATCATTTTTTAATGTTATTAGCTGTCATTTTTATTTTTATCATTAGGAGCACTTCAGTTGCCATTACATTACTCGTGTTGTTACTGCCGTTGCTATCACTATTATTAAAATTGCTATCATTGCACGTTCTTGTTCTTTTCATCTGTGCTCTCTCTTGCTCTCTCTCTCTCTCTCTCTCCAACCCAACCGGTCAAGGCAGATGGCCGCCCACCCTGAGTCTGGTTCTGCTCGAGGTTTCTGCCTTTTAAAAGGAAGTCTTTCCTTGCCACTGTCGCCTAGTGCTTGCTGTTGGTGGGAATTGTTGGGTCTCTGTAAATAATATTATAAAGAGAAGGTCTAGACCTGTTCTATTTGGAAAGTGCCTTGAGATAACTTATGTTGTGAATTGGCGCTATACAAATAAAAATTGACTTGACTAACTGGAGCTAACTGCGAACTCTGTCCTGCATCACCCAGTTTTGGGAGACCCTCCACCTCTCCCATTGACTGCATTACAAATTCAGGAACAGGTGTTACTGGGCAGAAATGGCCAAAGCTGATTCTGATTGGCCAAGTAAACTCATTAATTCTTAGCCTTTTAAGTCAGATATGAGTGCAACTGTAAGATAAATTAACACGGTGTATTGGCATGTATTTGCATGTACTTGTGTTTGTGTATTGTTGTGTGGTTCTTTGTGTGTGACAGCTCTACTGGCACACACAACAATACACACACGCACAAACACCATCTGACTTTTTTGATATTAGGTAAAAAGAACTCGCTAGAGGTTCTGTTGGGCAGCTCTACCGCTACACACAAAAACACACACACACACACACACACACACAAATATATATATATTGACAGAAAAACACAAACACCATCTCCACGAATTGGATTACCTTCAAAATAAAAGTCTCAACATGGTTAGAGAAAATTATTGGTTCTGTTCTACAAAACCTTATGCAATTTATACTGCCAAACACAGAAGCAGACACTTTCAAAATAAGAGTCTCAAAAAGGTAAGCGGTAAGGTAGGTCTTAAAAGTTGGATCTTAGAAGCTATCATCTATATGGGGCATGTACATGTGTGTATACATGTCTTGCTATGGTTGTGGGGACAAATTTTGGTTTGAAACCCTCAGTGTGAGGTTATTTATTTTGGCCAGTCGTGACAGCTTCAAAAGGCTTTTTGAGGGACAACTGCAGTGACTGAGGTCAGTGTCAGGATGAGTCTCTACGACATGAATGAAACTCAAAGTAATGTCCTTCATACAGATTGAAATGAGTGAGAAATGAGGAGAAATACACGCACCAAGCAGCAGGCACATTCAAAATTTCTCCAGGAATTTTCTAGTTATTATTAGTGCCACGGGTGCTCAGCTCCGAGGCACCCCTCTACAGCTAGAATAGCTGAGTGGAGTTCCTCGGGGCAAAGCGGTGGCATAGAGGTGCTATGACTTTTGGTGTTAAAATTCCAATTTTTCCCAAAGTTATTCCCAAAATACTGGGAATAATAATGCATTAGGAATGCATTGGAATTTTTTTAAAAACCCACAAAATTTCACCTTTTTTCTGAGTCACCCAGCTCTCTCAAACCTGCACATAGAAATGTGATTCAAACTATAAAACAGAGGAAACTTCTGCTCTCTCCAAAACACCAAACTGTTTTTACATAACATGTAAACTTTTCAAACTATGAGCACTCAAAGGAGGAGTGGAAATCACTTTTTCTTCAAAGTTAGAGTGACAGCATCAGTTGGCTAGAGTGCGTGAAGCAGTAAAAAATAACCTTTATTTTTATTTTTAACTCGAGCTCACGGCCAAACTGTAAAAAGGAGACAAATAATTTTTTCTCAATATGTAGACATAGTTGTTGGGATTCATAAAATGTAACTTTGACAGGCAGGGTCTGCACAAAATTTAAACGGGGTTGCCGAGTCCGGCAGCAATACCTGTCTCACTCTCATTGACACCTAATGTAATCGTCTATTTTTTCAAAAGAATCTCACTCTGTCTTCGCACTAAGCTTACTCACTTATTTTAAGGAATATCTGAATAAAATAGAGACTATAAGAAACTTCTGGCTTCAGTGTCTCTCACGGTGTTTTCGGTTTTTGAAAAGAAGTAACGGTTTTCTCATAATTTGCAATTGTTTGAAGCCAAATTCTGGGCAGATTTTCACATTGCCATGGCAATGGCAGCTCCTGACCTGACCTCTGACAGCCAAGGGCTGCGTGATGTCATCGCTACAGTGACACAGAGAAGATTTTTTACCCTAACCCTAACCCTATCCCGACAGTAGCCCCCGTGGCACTCAAAATTTCCCTGGAATTTTCTAGTTATTATTATTAGCCATCTATCAGTTCTTATCTGGTTGGATGTAGTTTTGCCTCTTTTCTGGTAATTTTGTTTCTCTCTCAGTTTTTCCTGTCTTTGTAGTTTTCTAACTGAGCTCTGTGACTTTCAAATAAGAAATACTAACAGTCACTTCATACCCAAAAGGTCAGGAGCCCCTGGACCTGTGTCCCTTAAGACCTGTTCAGTAATCCATGGGTCAATGTTACAATACTTGATTAATTATGTTGCTAGGAATGTTGTTTTATAAAGCTTGGAAGTACTTACAAAGCTGTGATATAAATGTCAATAAATTCACGTTTTAATAAATTAATGTAGGACTTGATGTTTGTTCTCCATCATTCTTCGACCGGTATGAATGTGTACAAGTCACCATGTTCTCTGTTGTATTAAAAAGGTCTTAAATTTAATTTGCTGAATACTGTAGAAACCCTGTAACTGTTCCTGAGTGAATTGAAAGCCTCAGATCCTCTGGCAGGTCTTTACTTATTGTTTCAAATTCCAGATCAATAACAAAGGGGGACCAGGCCTCTTCGGTCATGGCCCCAAAATTATGGAAGAGCCTACCAAAGGAAGTGCTATATAAAGTTATCATTATTATTATCATTATGGTATCCTGTTTATTTATGTACTATGCTTATGCTCCAGTAAGCATTTTTGTGCTTTGCTTTTTCTAGATGAATGGTCAGGGCAATCACACCACTCCAATGAGGGTGTTGGTGACAGGAGGGTCTGGCTTGGTGGGCAGGGCCATACAGCATGTGGTCAAAGAGGAGAGGGGAGCCAAGGATGGGGAAGAATGGATATTCCTCTCCTCGAAAGATGCCAACCTCATGTGAGAGCCACACCTCTTCTAAATACCACCAATATGTAAACACATGTTTTGGTACTTACAAACTCAAAAACAATTCAGAGACTGTTTTCATGCAGTGTATGACCTCTCCTCAGGAACATGGAGGAGACACGGGCAG
>NW_019525437.1:5087763-5092706 GCF_002814215.2 Seriola lalandi dorsalis
TAACTAACTGTCTAGTCACATGAATTAGAAGTGTTTGCTGAGTTATGTTGTGTAAGTTTCACAGGGCGTATCTCCAGCAGCACGGGCGCTGTTATACAGCTGTGATTCCCACCAATGTGTTTGGTCCTCATGACAACTTCAGCATTGAGGATGGTCACGTGCTGCCAGGCCTCATCCACAAAGCTTACATCGCTCAAAGTAAGTCACATTCTCATACGTGGTGGGTAAGTAGCAAGGCACCAAACAAATCCAATTCATTTTCACGAAGGAAATTGAATCATTATTATTATTTTAAATGTTTAAATTGCATTTTTACCATTTATGAATGACATTGACTGAAGACATTGACGGTGCTTATGTAACAGAGAGCACTGGAGTCCAAAGGACGCCATGAATCAGCCATGTTTTTCATGTTTTGAGTGGTTGCCAAGCTATACCCGTCTGTGACGTGTGGAAGCTCAGTAAATCATACGGACACACCTTTCTACACATCAAGTGTTTCAAAAGAGTGACCTCTTCTCACTCATTGCCGAGGCCCATTATATTTACCCTATAAGCCATTTGCTAAAGTTCATTCACTGTCTAAAATCTTAGTTAGTTGAGTCATTGCTAGCGAGCAGTCCTGGTGGGTTAAATGAGAAATCTGCAACACCAGAAACCACAGGAAATACTCAAATAATGAGACAATAAGATTCCAGGCTTTGATTAAAATTTTAAAGTGATGTTTGACTGCCTGTTTTGAATTAATTGTTCCATGAGCTTTTCCATAAAAAAAAAAAAAAAAAAAAATTAAAACATAGAAATGCCTGAGGATTCATTTTCACTTGACTCAGAAGTGAAGACACACAGTGTATTTTTAATACGGCAGCTGTGAAAATGTATTTTGTTTATGAAATCTGAAGACCAGTAAAAGTAAATTCATATTCCTGTCTTCTCCCAATTTGATTCCATTATAAACTATGAAATCCACTTTATCTTTCTCTGGTGTCTGTAATACAACTCTAAACCCTGTAGCTATGAGATCTGGGCAGACAGGACATTTTGACAGAATAATTCATGTACACTGTCAGCGCTGAATTTACTACAAATACATAGGTGGAACAATGCTCTGCCACTTTTTTCTCCAAGTGAGGGAGTCGAATATTCTCAGTTCGAATAATCCGATTGAAGTTCAAATACTTTGTAAATGTTTGCCCTGCTCTTCATTGAGATGGTTCAAAAGCAGCATGACACATCTGGCAAGATCAGCATCCAGATGAGTTTATGCCTTTTTAAACCATAACCACAGTCTTCCCTTAATTTTCTAAGTGCTGTCATTAAACATAAAAAGGGTTTATATGTATATGTATGTATTTTGTAGTCTAAATATCTTAACATTTCAGTTTTTGATTAAAAAAAAATTGAAATAAATGAAAAGGGATTCAATTATTCTCCTGCAGAATTATACACCTGACAGTGTAGAGAAAGCCAGACTCTACAAAGTTTGGTCTGTGCCGAGACATAATGGTTGGGGCTCTGCGGGAGGAATATGGAGCAGACTTTGGGTTGGACATAAATCAAAATCATATCATTGCAGTAGTAAGTCACAGCTACCACAGGACTGTGCTAAAGGTTGTGTTAACGTTTTCACAGCAATGTATAGGCTGCAATTTCTTTTCAGTCGTCAGTATAATGGGAGTTTTGTGACTGCAGTCACTGACTTATCGCGCAGTCACGCGTCCCTCCCACTGCCCACAGTCTGTTCTGTATAAATGAGACGTGCACAACTTCTACTTTCAAGAGAAGAAGAACAGTCCCGGGACTTTCACTTCTGATTTTTAGTAGTTTTTTTTTGTTCCAGTTGTTTTTGCCTCTTTTTAACTTTCGCTTTTTTTTCTCCAACACGCTGAGAGTGTGTGAGCTTCCGTCACTGCGGGAGGAAGATCAGGTAAATAAGAATATGGCTGTGATAGACGCTATAACTTTGTTATGTAGCTTATTTTGACATGATCTGATGTTATTTCACAGCAGCTAGTGCCCTGTTTAAAGTTAAAGGCGTGTGCAGGTTTATTTCCGGGTGTTCCAGTCGACCACCATCATGAACTCAGCTGTGCACGTTTCACTGAAAATGTTTGACGCCGATTTTGCTTTGAAATGCGTTAAAACAAGCGGCGAATTAAATCTTCATCTGCGTACACACCATCAAATATAACGGAACTGAAATTAATGAATGTCAAGGACTTTCGATGTAGCATTACAATGACTAGAAGAACCATGTGACCAGAGTGTCATCAGGCTTCATGTGCATACGTTTTCCTTTTTTTCCTTTGGCAGAGTGATGCACATGAAGGTTTTGCAAGTAGTGAAAAAAACAACCAAAAAACAAAACAAATGTTTATTACAAAGCTTTTTAAATTTGACATTTTGTCTTTTAGATAATAAACAATCATGGGGGGAGAGCAAAGAGGAAGACACTTACCATAAGTCAGTACACCTTAAACTTACTTCATATTCAATCTGGCTATGAGGTTCAAGTGTGTTTTAAGATAAGAACACATGTGAAATAAACACATGGGTGTATCTGTGTTTTTATTAAAGTCTCTCTGAAATGTTTGGAATTTCAACTTGCTTTTATTCATCACAGGAAGAGCGAACATCGTCAGCCATGGCCGCCATCAGCAGCTCGAACACAGTTTTCGCCTTGGAGCTGCTCCGTACTCTGAGCCAAGCGGACCCCACTGGGAATATCTTCGTGTCTCCGCTGAGCATCAGCTCAGCTCTGGCCATGGTCTACCTGGGAGCTAGAGGAGACACTGCTGCTCAGATGGCACAGGTAAAACCACTCTGACTCTCTATCACATGCACCTCCTCCATGACACCACGTCATCCCCATGTAAGCGCTGGCCCAGCTGTAAAAAAAGAGGTAATAGGCATTATGAAATTCAGTTCGAGTTCAAGGGATCAGGCCCAGGTGTGTATCTAGGCGCAGACTGAAAGGTGTGTCAGGAGACAGGTGTAGCCTTCTGACGACTGTACTTTGGCCTCCATAAACACTTCTGAAACAGTATATGTAGTGTTCTCTAAAAGGTAATACGCGGTCAAGTTTGGCAGTGCTACATTCAGTTGTGGTTTCACTTCACAAAACCTGCTTTTGAAAAAACACAGTAAATCCTTAGAGTTGTCTTTTTTTCTTTTTTCTTTTTAATTTTGATTAATGACTTCTGTGTTGTAAATGTGCCATATTTATCCAAATGGTGAATTTTCATCTGCTTTGCCGCAGTAGGTTAACGATTAATGAATGAATAAACAAAATACATCAACAAGAAATATGCATATACAGTGGTGGCCAAAATTATTAGAACACTTGGCATATTTAAGAGGTTTCAGTTGTTTTTGTTGAATTGGCCATTAAAATACCAGTCATCATCATGCTCTATAAACCATAGAATAGAGCCATCATAAGGAGATTTAGGTAATTTTCCTTACAAAAAACAAGCTAGGCCTATGTCACTATCAATGTCACACAATCATGTTCCTTCACAGAAGAAGCCAAATTACTTGTGTAATCATTGTCAGGTGTGATCGTGGTTAAATTGATGGTGATGCAAGAGTCAGCTGTGCTCATTAAGTGATTGGTAACATCAGGGTTTTGTCACTGAGGCCACACCACCAATTGGTATAAATTCAAAGCCTCTAGAAGTAGTTTTGAAGCACATGTTGCTCTTTGAACATGGCTAAGGTGAAGAAGGGTTCGAATAAAGGCCCTTTTTGATGCTGGCTGGAGTTACCGCCGCATAGCCAAGGACTTCAGATGCAGTCCAAGCACTGTAAAGTACACTTTAGACCACCATTATGCCACCAATTCACACCAGAACCGAAAGGGGCGAGGAAGAAAAAAATAAACTTTCAGACAGACAAGTGAAGCATCTCAAAATTCTGTCTTAAGGACCAAAGAAAGACCTCACAAGAACTGTGTGACGAGATCAACACCACAATGACTAATGGTGCAACAGTGTCTTCAAGAACTGTGCGTCTGAAACTGGGAGAAGAAAGACTTGTTGGCAGAATAGCAGCAAAGAAACCATTACTGAAAGAGAAAAATAGAGTGAAACGCCTGAAATTTGCAAAAGAGCACAAGAAATAGACAAAGGAAGATTGGTACAAAGTGTTGTGGACTGATGAGTCCAAGTTTGCACAGTTTGGCAACAAGCGAAGAGTGTATGTTTGACGGAGGGAGGGGGAGAGATATAAAAATGAGTGTCTCTTGCCAACAGTTAAACACGGAGGGTGTAGTATTATGGTGTGGGGCGCCATTTCAGCCTCAGGAACTGGTGACTTGATGGCATCATGGATAGGAAAGTATACCACAACATTCTGGCGAGGCACGGAGTATCATCTGGGAGTCGTCTTATTGGGCCTGGATTTATTTTCCAAGAGGACAATGACCCTAAACATTCTTCTAACTCTTGCCGGAACTACCTGCGACAGAAGGAATCTGCTGGAACATTGAGAATGATGGACTGGCCCCCTCAAAGTCCACACCTCAACCCCATCGAGCAAATTTGGAGCGAGTTGGAAAATAAACTGGACAGATCTATTGTACATTCAAAGGAAAGCATTTGGCTTGAGTTGCAGAAGGCATGGGATAACATTTGTGTTGAATTTCTCAGGAAATATATTGACATACCAGATATTAAAGTTAACATTGGATAAAAACAGTAGGACTCACTTCATCTGATATTTGTTGTATTCAGAACAACCATCTGCATGTTTAGTGAACATTGTGAAATGAAATCATGTTTTGGAGGCAAAAAAACAGGTCAATATTTTCAGATCTGTCAGGTGTTCTAATAATTTTGGCCACCACTGTATGTCCAAAAGTCTGTGAACACATCAACATTACACCTTCCTGTGATTTTGTGTGTGTGTGTGTGTGTGTGTGTGTGTGTGTGTGTGTGTGTGTG
>NW_019525437.1:5094548-5099033 GCF_002814215.2 Seriola lalandi dorsalis
GGTTGGTTGCATTGTCTGTTTCATTCCAGATAAGATTAAAGATCTTCTGAAGCCGGGAACAGTCAGCACAATGACACGACTGGCTCTGGTCAACGCTATCTACTTCAAGGGAAACTGGATGAATCGCTTTGATGAAGCAAACACCAAAGAGATGCCCTTTAAAGTCAACCAGGTGAAAACTAAGCGCACATTTAAATACAGAAAACATTGTTTGACTTGATCCAATCGTCTTAAATATCTGTGTTTCCTGTGTGTCAGAATGAAACCAAGCCGGTCATGATGATGTACCAGATGAAGAAGCTTCCCTACAACTACATCCCAGACCACAGTGTGCAGATCCTGGAGCTGCCGTACATGGAGGAGGAGCTCAGCATGTTCATCCTGTTGCCTGATGAGTCCGAAGACGGCTCCAACCCTCTGCTGAAGGTACACCACCTAGATACTACACCTCAGATAATCCCACTGAACACTACATGTCGAGCACCAAACAGCAGACAGATAAAGTTAGAGACTAGCTGGTGAAGACAGGAACATCTTGGCACTAAAGAGTCAGATATTTTACTCATGAGAAAGTGGACACCAAAATTGTGTGAATACTAGATTTAGGTGTGTGCAAATGCGTGTGTGCATCACAGCCAGGGCCAGAGGCAGTATGTTTTCAGGTTGTACATGCGTACATCACCATTCTCGTGAAGGCGATATATCAGAAACGCCTTGAGGAAATTTCTTCAAATTTGACACATTCACTTGGACTCATGGACAAATTGATTTGAATTTGGTGGTCAAAGGTCAAAGGTCAAGGTCACTGTGACATAATGTTCTGTAAAAACACTTCCGACCATTATTCAACGCTGTAACTCAGGAAGGAGAGACTATTTCCTGCAACTAGGATGCTTGGCAGTAATTTTAGTTTAACATGAAACTGCATTCATCAAACAATGAGTCCAGTTTAGCAAAGACAAGACCACAACAGCTCTCTAACTATAGGATTGAATGAGCATCTCCCAAGCTAATGCTTACAGCATCTTAATATAAACACGAGTTTGAGAGATACAATAAAAAAGTATTTGTTCTGTTGCAGCTGGAGAATGAGCTGACACAGGAGAGGCTGGATGAATGGACCAACAGGGAAAACATGGACGTCCACTCAGAAGTCATCATTCACCTGCCAAAGTTCAAGCTGGAGGAAGACTACGAGCTGAACGAGCCTCTGGCTAAACTGGGCATGACGGACGTGTTCTGCTCAGCGAAGGCCGACCTGTCTGGCATGAACGGCAAAGGTGGACTCTTCCTGTCCACGGTGGCACACAAAGCGTTCGTGGAGGTGAACGAGGAGGGCACAGAGGCGGCTGCAGCCACGGCTGGCATGGTAGCATTCTGTATGTTGAGGGAGGAACACTTCACAGCAGACCATCCCTTCCTCTTCTTCATCAGACACAACACGACCAAGTCCATCCTCTTCCTCGGAAGGTTCTCGTCTCCTCAGTAGACAGAACCAGCAGAGGAAGATGTTGGGCCACTTCAAATAAAAAAACATCCTTTACCTTATCTTCTGTGATGTTTTGCTAATTAAACTGTATTTTTATCTGTTTTTGCGCTGGAATTATAGATGTAGCTAATAATTAATGATGAGGGTTGATTGTTTGTGAATCAATTAATGATTTGTAATTTTGGTTTTAAAATTGGAATGAGTCTAAGGGATAGGCCACTTATGTAATATTTTGCCTTTGTTAGTAAAAAATAAAGTGAATACATTGTAAAAATGGAGACGGAGTTTTCATGAGTTTCTTCAGTACACAGTTGACTTTTTCAAATGTCATTTTCAGTGTGTAAAGCAGCACTAGTATCAAGATCTCACCTGGTGGAAGGAGCATAGTTTTTATATAAAAAGCTCCAAATCACAACAGACAGTTATCTCAATGCACTTTTCAAATAGAGCAGGAGTAGGAGCAAGCACTTGGTGACAGTGGCAAGGAAAATCTTTGAGCAGAACAGTCAGGGTGAGTGGCCATCTGCCTCAGACATTTGGGGGGAGAGAGAGAGAGCATAATGATGAAGATAATTATAATTACTACAATAGATTTAACAACAGGTGTTGAACAGGATCATGGGGGCAACAGGTGGTTTGCAGTCGCAGATCCAGACTCTGCAGCTCCAGAGGCAGGAAGACCTGGAGAGAGCACAGAACTGAGGGAGAGGGAGGGGAAAGGAAGGAGAGGCAAAAACAGAAACAGTTATAACGTAAACAGTTATAATCATGCAGTGGTTTTCAGAAATTCTACTTATCTCGTCAGCAGGACAACATGACCTATACTGTATTTACTGGCTTCAACTCTGGCTCTAACTCTCCTTCTGTCCATTAAGGGCCAGTGAATAAAAAATAATTGTCCCTAGGGTACAGTAATACAAATACTACATATCTGATCACTTTTCTATTTGATAATTAAAAACAAGACAAACACATTGTTCGAGCACAAAATAATCAGTTGTAGAAGTAAAAGTCTCAACTTGTATCAATCAAAAATAATTATTAAATGTATTTTTAGGTTTAAAAACATATTTTTATCCACTCATGACAGCAACCAAATCTTCCTCCATGAACCTTTAATTTGAAGGTTATGACCGGAAGCGGAATTTAATATTTGATCTACTTTGACAGCGGCGTGTCTCCTGTCTCTGCCTACGGTCTCTGCACTTTACAGCTACCTGGTGAGAAACATCTACTTTACATATTTCGTTAGCTCAGAGTTAACGTTACTTTACTGCCCTTAGTTAGCTACGTTAACATAACACTCACTGAAAGGAATGAATAAGACGGCGGTTACCTGCTAGCTAACACCAACTTTGGCTAGTAGCGTTAGCTTGTGTGGCTAGCTTTGCATATCACAACATAGTACTTTGTAGACTAGTTACCATGAAGAAAAGTAAGTAACAAGTAACAGGTTGACCTGTGGATATCGTTATTAAACTTTACCCAGAAGCAGAGGTAAGCTACAGCCAATTAGCTACAGGACGTTAGTTATTTGTCAGACTTGATATAGCTACCTAGCCAACTTCCTTTATTTGTGAAATGCTGTTTTTTCCTTCGTAATAAAATGTATTGTAATGGCTTGTAAAAATTATATTATACTTTCTCATTCAAGTGAATGGGAAAGTGTGTTCAAACTTTTGACTGATAAACATATATATATGTGTGTGTTTGTGTGTGTGTGAGAGAGAGAGAGCCAATAAATGCAACGTTATTTACCTGAGTTTTGCCTGAGCTTTCAGCCAAATGACGTGCGACGTGGCATTAAGCTGCATCACACCCACCTGTAGACGGATGTCAGTGAGTCATAACAGTTGTGTTATTAACTCGGGGTATATGCACTGTATTCAGCTTCCCTATAATAATAATAATAATAATAATAATGATAATACAGGTTTGTTTACAAAAGTATTTTATTATAACATGTGACAATGAAAGTTGATGGGAAGCTCATCATCTCATAATGTACAACTCTTGATTTTAGCAAAGAACTTAAATCTACAAATTATTATTATTATTATTATTAGCCATGTATCAGTTATTATCTGGGTCCAGGCAGGCATGGACAGATAGATGAGACAACAGGCTCCTATATAGGACTCCCAGACTGAAAAATACACAAAATGACTACAAATGACACGGCTGTAGCTGGATGTTGTTTGCCTCTCTTCTGGTCATTTTGTTTCTCTCTCAGATGGTTTTTCCTGTCTTTGTAGTTTTCTAACTGAGCTCTGTGACTTTCAAATAAGAAATACTAACAGTCACTTCATACCCAAAAGGTCTGGAGCCCCTGGACCTGTGTCCCTTAAGACCTGTTCAGTAATCCATGGGTCAATGTTACAATACTTGATTAATTATGTTGCTAGGAATTGTTGTTTTATAAAACTTAGTAGTACTTACAAAGCTGTGATATAAATGTCAATACATTCACGTTTTAATAAATAATTGTAGGACTTGATGTTTGTTCTCCATTATTCTTCGACCAGTATGAATGTGTACAAGTTACCATGTACTCTGTGGTATTATTTATGGTATAATTATGGAAGAGCCTACAAGAGGAAGTGCTATATAAAGTTATCATTATTATTATCATTATGGTATCCTGTTTATTTATGTACTATGCTTATGCTCCAGTAAGCATTTTTGCGCTTTGCTTTTTCTAGATGAATGGTCAGGGCAATCACACCACTCCAATGAGGGTGTTGGTGACAGGAGGGTCTGGCTTGGTGGGCAGGGCCATACAGCATGTGGTCAAAGAGGAGAGGGGAGCCAAGGATGGGGAAGAATGGATATTCCTCTCCTCGAAAGATGCCAACCTCATGTGAGAGCCACACCTCTTCTAAATACCACCAATATGTAAACACATGTTTTGGTACTTACAAACTCAAAAACAATTCAGAGACTGTTTTCATGCAGTGTATGACCTCTCCTCAGGAACATGGAGGAGACACGGGCAG